>NC_133360.1:9735343-9925343 GCF_030506205.2 Paramisgurnus dabryanus | reverse complement strand
TGTGATATTGCTTTATATCATATAAAATATTTAATAATATAAATATAAATATTAAATATCAATAAATATCAATATTTAAATATGCTGTTGTTCAATTAAGATAGCCCCTTTTTAACAATTTGTTTAGAAAAATTCATGTGAGTTCCAGGCGCGACCAGCAGGCTTCAGTTTTCACTTACCCCAGTGACCACAGCCTCATCTTGGTCACTTCTATTTGACGCTGGCTCTGATGTATCTGTGTCTGATGATCAAAAATAAGATTTTATTTGTTTTGGGTTGATTAAACCAACTGTCTTTGGTCTCATGAATCTATTATTTGTTTATATTTAGTCTCTTTTTTGTTGGCGGAGGTAAAAGTTAAATTCCATTACTATATTTATATACTATATACTTAATTGATTTTCTATTTAATCTTAACGTGGTACTAATTTTCAGTATTACATAAAACAGAATTAAAGGCAGGGTCCATGATCTCTGAAAGCTGACATGAAATGTTGACATTTGAAATCACCTAAACAAACATGCCCCTACCCCAATAGAATTTGGACCTTCTTTTGATAGACCCGTCCCACACATTTGCAACCCAGGCATCGATGTTGTTAAGTAGACACGCCCCTTACTGATGATTGTCTACAAGTGTGTTTGGGTTGTCTGCCCGAATCCCTTTTACAAAGCCTTTTTTAGAAATCGTGCATTCAGTAAGTCTTCTATATTGTAATCAAGTGTTCCAATGTATAGTGAGCCAGTGTCCTTACCAGTGCCATACACAATATACTGGGTGAATTTCAACCTGCGTTTTTGCCCCCCCCCCTTTTGGCCATTTTGGGAAGGGAATGCACGTAAACAAATGCTCCATATAAAGATTTTTTTTTTATTACTCACCAAGTGTATTTTAATCGTCCACATGATGTGACATTATTGTGCAAATCCTACTAAAGTTTACACCCAAGAGCTCTGTTCTTTGAAGAGAATAGGGATGAACACTTCCGACTCCCAGATTTCAGTACATTACATTTACAAGAGTTATAAATAAAATATTGAAAGTTATGTAAAGAAATTTTAAAAGTACAATACCATTAAAAACCATGACTATTGATAGGATATACATAGATTGGGGTGTGTACCACATGATAAGAGATTCTTAGGAGGGCTTCAGCTGCAAAGGGTTGATAACCACAGCTCTAGTATTTTACAGTCAGCAAGCACACATGAGTATTTGGTTACATCGAAAACAACAAAAAATTTGACCATCCAGTTGTTCCATTATTTTTAAGTGAAGTAGTATTATAAAAATGTGTTTTCACTTGAAACAAATGTCATAATGATTGGTTTACATGTTGAAATAGCAAACAATTCTTAATGGAAAGGAAGCCCCCAGACCCACTGTACAGTATTTACATTCATCACATTTTTAACCTCTGGTGAGTTTGGAGGTATGTGTTAAATAACAACAGACAATATTACATTAAATACAAATGGTATACTGATGTGTCATTTAAAACGATCCACTTCACAGAGACCACACAGTTGGTCTTTGAAGATAAAGAAACGTCCTTTGACTCGTGAAAAACATTGAGCTACTGTATCTACTGTATGTGTTCTTCAAATGCGGTCGCAGCAGCAATGAATTATATACAATAAGACAGCACATCACAACAAGAAGAAAGAGAAAACATCAAGTAAGTAATTGAGTTTGAATAGTTGATGTTCAATGTAGTTTTCATTTTAGAAAGTGGTTTGATAGTTCACACTTTGGATAGTTTACTCCAAAAAAGAAAATGATGTCATCAGTTACCCTTAACCTTAAGTTGTTACAGACCTGTATACATTTTTTCATTCTGCTGAACACAAACACATTTTTTATGAGCACCACTGACTTCCATATTATTTGTTTTTCATACTATGAAAGTCAATGGTGCCACTGTTTTCTGCTTGCTTACAAATATCCTACTCTGTGTTGAGCAGATCAAAGAAATTCATTCAGCTTGAGAGTGTGTAAATTATGACAGATTTGTCATTTTTGAGTTGGGCTGTGTGTTACTGTGTTTATTCATTGCTATAAATATTAATTATGATCAAATTATTCAAGGGTACCACCTATAAATATTTTGTGGACAGGACTGCAGACGTTTCAACTTATTTCTTCTCTGCAATTTTTTATTTTATTTATTTTTTATTCTTATTCTAATTCTGACATGAATTTCTGTTTACGTGTCACTGTCACGTTTACATAAAATGACATCCTTGGCCAAACCCAACTCTAACGCCAGGCAACAATGGTTTAAAATCAATAAAATAAATCAGAAAAAATAGTATAAACCGTCTCGGTTACGGATGTAACCCTCGTTCCCTGAAGGAGGGAACGGAGACGTCACGTCGTGACCGACGAATTGGGAACTCGCTTAGAGAGACCAATCTGCTTCGAATACTACTAAAACGCCAATGAACTTGGCATTGAGATATTTGCATAATGCTGGCGCCGCCCCGCCAGGTGCGTATATAAGCAGCAGGTGCAAATAGGGAAATTAGCTTCTTATTCGCTGAGAAAGCCGGAAAGTGTGACCGGCCGTAACAGCAGGTGGCAGCACCTGTGGCGACGGGACGTGACGTCTCCGTTCCCTCCTTCAGGGAACGAGGGTTACATCCGTAACCGAGACGTTCCCTTTCAGTCGGTCACTACGACGTCACGTCGTGACCGACGAATTGGGAATCCCTACCAAAACGCCACTAGGGGCTGACCTCTTCCAGTGTCTGCGTAAAGCCCTCCGGTTCCACTTAAGGATAAGGAGAATTAGGTTTTAAGGCAGAAGGCCGGGCACTAGATGTTCCTTTAACCCCACAGAAGTGCCAGCGACTGGGAAGCGCCCTACCTGAGCGGGATAGGAACGCTGCGGAAGCCACCACCCGTCTTAAGGGTTAATGGTGGGCGAAAGTCAACCGTAGTTGAGGTAAAATGACAGCCGTGGCTGTGTAAGCAAAGCAGTGCTCTGCTAAGGGAAACGTGGGCTAGTAGGATTAACCCCACGGAAAAATACTCACAAAGGAACCCGGTGGGACACAATGTGGAGCCCGAGCCAACACGTAGGTTCGCGAGGATGCAGCTAGTGAAGGCTGACAGCCAATGCTCCGCAACAAAGGCTGCCAAGGCAGCGGAGGAAGAACAATTCAAACCATTACGCATTTTTGTTCTGAAGGCCTTCCATACTGACACAGTTATGAAGCATCAGATGGAGGCTGCAAGCCGACCTGTGAGACTGTTCTCCGTGCTCCCCCTGGTGAGGAAAGAACACGAGAGGATACAGGCTCAATACGAACACTGTAAAATCTAATGAACGTATTAGGTGTCGCCCAACCAGCAGCTCTACAGATGTCTGTTAGCGAGGAACCACGAGCTAGAGCCCAAGATGAGGCAACGCTCCGTGTGGAGTGCGCTCTCAAATTAAAGGGGCAAGGAATACCCTGAAGATTATAAGCCAGGGCGATAGTATCAACTATCCAATGAGACATCCTCTGCTTAGTGACAGCTTTCCCTTTCTGCTGGCCACCATAACAAACAAAGAGCTGGTCTGAGGTCCTGAGGCTTTGCGTGCGATCCACGTAGAGTCGCAGTGCGCGTACGGGGCACAACAAAGCCACGGTTGGGTCTGCCTCCTCCGGGGGCAGCGCTTGCAAGCTCACCACCTGATCTCTGAAAGGAGTGGTGGGAACTTTGGGCACGTAGCCTGGTCTGGGCCTCAATGTTACACTCGAGGCAGCAGGACCAAACTGAAGGCACGAATCGTCAACAGAGAATGCATACAAATCCCCTACTCTCTTCACTGAGGCCAAAGCTAGCAGGGTCAGAGCTTTCATTGATAAAAGCTTCAGACTCGCAGACTGCAAAGGCTCGAACGGGGGGGCCTGAAGGGCTTTCAGCACCATGGACAGGTCCCAAGTAGGAATAGAAGGAGGGCGCGAGGGGTTTAGCCTGCGAGCGCCTCTTATAGTGTAATAACCAAATCATGCTGGCCAACTGATCTGCCGTTGATAAGTGAGTGAGTGACGAGCAGAAATAGCGGCGATATCAACTTTAATGGCGAAGGGACAGCCTACCATCTAACCTATGTTGAAGATATAAGCACAATGTTAATGGGGCATTCTCTGGGGTCCTCGCGTTGCAAAGAGCACCAGGTGACGAAAAAGGTTTATTAAGCGCGTAAGCCCGTCTTGTGGACGGTGCTCGAACCGCGTCGATGGTGTTAGATACCGTTTGCGATAAATCACCTAAACCTTGCGCGCGCTCAACGACCATACATGGAGATCCCACGGGTCGGGGCGCGAGTGCCAATGTGCCCCTTCCTAAGAAAGAAAGTCCTTCCTCAGGGAAATCCGCCAGGGAGGGCTGTCGCGAGGAGCATTAACTATGAAAAACCAATCGTCCAGTACGGACGATTAATAAAAGGCTCTCCTCGTCCTGCCTGACTTTGCACAGTGTCTGTGCGATTAAGCTCACTGGAAGGAATGCGTATTTGCGCATCCCCCGAGGCCAGCTGTGTGCCAATGCGTCCACGCCGAGGCTGCCCTCGGTTAGTGAATAAAATAGGCGACAGTGGGTATCGTCCGGCGACGCAAACAGGTCTGTCTGCGCACGACCGAACTTCTTCCAAATTAGCTGGACCGTCTGGGGGTGGAGTCGCCATTCGCCGGGGCGCGCAGCTCGAGAAGCGCGTCCGCTGCTGTATTGAGCGAGCCCGGAATGTGAATGGCACGAAGGGACCTCAGATGCTTCTGACTCCAAAGGAGGAGATGACGAGCGAGATGCGACAGGTGACGAGAGCGCAAAACCGCCTTAACGGTAAATAACGCAACAGTCGCAATGTTATTGGTGTCGGCTAATACATCCTTCCCTCGCATCTCCATAGCGGAGCGTACAAGTCCCAGATATACAGCGCACCGCTCGCGGCAGTTGGGGTGCTATGCACACCCCTGAGACTGCAAGCCCGTCAGACGTGGCGATCATCCCGTGCTAAGGGCATACATGCTACAGAATGCCAGGAGACCTTTCAGGGGCGCATTGTCTATCGGCAATGCCGGGTCTACCACGGGGAAGTTGGAATGACACGCAGGTGTAATGTTTACACGGTGTATGCCGGTGCGCCACGCTCTCCTCGAGACTCGATCGTAAGCCAACGCTGAAGCGGTCTCATATGAAGCAGCTCGGGCGGTGTCACAACCGCAGCATGCTGTCATATGTCCAGGAGCTTCTGAAATTGTTTCAGAGGGACCGCGTACTTCCCTCGAATTAAACCGAGGCAAGTCAGAACTGACTGGTTGCGCGCTCTTGTAAAACACGCCATTTAGTCGATCGAGTCTAGTTTCCATACTGAGAAAAAGGATCCTCTGCACGGGGCAAAGTACTCTTTCCCAGTCGACCTGAAGACATAGACGAGCGAGATGCCGAAGCATTAACTCTGTGTTCGCACACGTCTGCCAAGAACGGGCTATTATAAGTCGACGTACATAAAGCAGAATGCGAACAACCCTCTCTCTGATATTTTAAAGCCGTGACTAGCACATGGAGACACGGAGAGAGAGAGACAGCTCGAATGATGTACTTAGTATTAATATGCCCACCCCACGACGCAGAGCGAAAAACGGTCTAAAGCGAGGGGAGATGGACACATAAAGTACACGTCTTACAGGTCTAAGGCTGCAAACGATCTGAATATTGAAATACGAGCCTCGGCGTTATCGTCCAAAAGAACACCTTTGTAGAGCCGGTGCGTAAATCAAACCGATCGTAACCCGCCGCGTATTTTGGGTACTATGAGATAAGGCTGGAAAAACCCTATCATCATCATCATCTTGGTAAGAGGGACCGGCTCGATACATCCTTCGCCAACAGGATATCGATTTTTGCACGCAGTACATGTGCATCGGACGCTTTCACTACAGTGAAACGAAAGCCCGAATTTTGGGTGTGCCGGATTCGTAACCGAGGCGGATTGTGCGTAAAACCCAACGAAACGGGCTGGGAACTGAAGCCAAGCACCCAGGCACCGTACGAGGAGAATTAACGACACTACCGAAGTACCCGCGGTGGGGCAGCGAAGCGAGACAGGTGGGACTGCCGGTGCGTCTGCTGTGACAGCATAAGCATCTACAGTATGTGTGTGTGACACTGACCTGAGCCCGCTGAGGGTGACGGTCGTCTGGTCTCCTCAGCGGAGAGCACAGACTCCGAGGAGGGTGCTGGTGGTCCCGTCTCCTCAGCGGAGAGCTGGAACTCCTCAGGACACCCGCTGGCGATAGAGGAGAGGGAGGAAGAGCACGTAAATGCCCGCTCACATCTCTCTCGATCCTCTGGAGACCTGGAGAAGGAATAGGAATGCACTCTTTTTGTGGTCTTGTGGGTGCCGGCTGAGAAGCCGGCGGAAAACGAAACCAAAGATTCTCCACCCGGCCCTCTACCGGTGGAGGGAGCGATGCCATCACCGTCTCCCGTAGAGTGATCCCATCCGAATCCAGGTCGCCCGTCTCAGGGCCGCTTCGATTTCCGTTTACCACGGGAAGCGGGTGGGGCGGGCGGGGCGGGCTGCCGACGGCTGTTCCCCCTCCGTGGCCTGGAAGATGTTCTAGTGGGGGGGGTGGAGGCAGCCGCCGCAGGGCGCCCTCGGCGAGGAGCAGACGGGGCCGCCGGCGCTGGAGGGCGAGATGCAGGTCGCTTGCGCCGGGGCATGATCTGAGCGATCGCCTCCGTCTGCTTCTGGGCGGCGGAGAACTGCTGGGCAAAAGACTCCACCGACTCACCGAAGAGACCAGCCTGGGACACAGGAGCGTCTAAGAACTTGTTCTTCTCCGCATCCGACATGTCCGCCAGACATAGCCATAAGTGGCGTTCCTGGACCACCATCGTGGACATGGCACGACCAATCGCCTGCGCTGTCACCTTCGTAGCGCGAAGAGCCAGATCAGTGGCAGCCCGGAGCTCCGAAAGGACAGGCGAGTCGTGTCCTCCCTCGTGCAGATCCCTCAAGGCCTTCGCTTGATGAACCTGCAGCAACGCCATTGCGTGCAGGGCTGAAGCCGCCTCTCCACATGGCTGGTGGGCAGCGCCCGTTAAACCGGAGGACTGTCTGCAGGCACGAGAGGGGAGGGTTGGGCGGTCCTTCCAAGAGGGAGCGTGTGCCGGACACAGTTGCATCGCGACAGCACGCTCCACGGGAGGGATCCCCGTATAACCCTTAGCGGCTCCGCTGGTGAGGGAGGTGAGGGGGGAGGGCTGAAACGGCCGTAATCTCGTGGAAAACGGCGACCTCCAGGTTCTAGTCAGCTCCTCGTGCACCTCGGGGAAGAAAGGCACCGGTGGAGAGGGTTGTGAAACCCGGGCAGCTCCAAAGAACCAATCATCCAGGCGGGACGGTTCGGGCTGAGGGGGGGGAACCCACTCTAACCCTACGGTCTCCGCCGCTCGAGCGAGCACGGCCACCATCTCTGGATCGAACTCCGGCGTCCCAACCCGACCAGAGGGAGGAAGGGCGTCGGGGTCCACGTCAGGGGGAGGAGGCCCACCCTCGGATGCTGCGGCGTCGGTGGACCCGGAGGGCGGCACGATGGATTCTAGAGACATCGTAGAACACGACGCTGAAGTCTCCATCGGCACATCAACCGGCTGTGGATGAGGAGGCTGAGAGCCTGAGGACGAATCCCCCGCTCGGCTCAGCACAGTGATGCGCAGGTCGTCCTTTGAGAGCTTCACAGCCGCACCGTGGCGGCGTTCAGCACTCGCATGACGAGGGTTGCGCTTTTCCCGGAGGAAAGACAACCGTCTGCGCAAATCCACAAGGGACATGCTCTCGTAGTGAGAACACTTACCCCCAGCGAACGCTGCCTCTGCGTGCTCGATGCCCAAACACGAAAGACAACGCTCGTGACCGTCCTTCGGACCCATGTATTTGCCGCACCCAAGATCGCACGGACGAAAAGCCATCCTGAAAAGGACGCTGATGTCCGGATATACGAGAGAGTGGCTGCCTTTAACAAGGCACAAAGCTCTCTCGTATCACTCTTTTAGGGAAATTCACTCAGATGCTTAGTTGATGAGCGCACAGGGAAAGGCAACGCACACACTAAACTCAAAAACAACAAACAGATGTAGAGCCGTGGAATAAGCGAAGCGTCCGCTGTGGTACTGCTAGTACAACCAACTTCAGCAATCAGATCCCAACAGAGTAGAGTAGCTTCTCAGTAGCAGATACTGCAGGCTTTCGAAGCGAATAAAAGCTAATTTCCCTATTTGCACCTGCTGCTTATATACGCACCTGGCGGGGCGGCGCCAGCATTATGCAAATATCTCAATGCCAAGTTCATTGGCGTTTTAGTAGTATTCGAAGCAGATTGGTCTCTCTAAGCGAGTTCCCAATTCGTCGGTCACGACGTGACGTCGTAGTGACCGACTGAAAGGGAACAATACTTAAAGTGACATCCTAACGCAAACAACAAATTTAAACCGAAGCGACAATGGTTTGAAAATAGAAAAAGGCAGTTGAGTAACCAATACGTGACATGTAAACAGAAATTCGTGATACAGTCACGAAAACACACAGAAATTTGTGACAGTATCACGAAAAAGAATACAAAATTTACGTCCTTATAGGTACATAATTTTGTGAGACTAGGTTACAATCATCATCTTATTAATTCATAGTGATTTCTATCAATATCTTCAAATATTATACTGTAACTTTTCTAGGCTTTAAAAATGTATGTAGACAAAATTAAAAAAAAATATTTACATCCACAATTAAAGGAAGACATGTAAAATGTTTTATGAACAATCTCAAATGCAAACATTTATGCTTTTCTTTCATTGTTTTTTCCTAATCTAGCATTGTTTGGCACGGGGTGGAGTACAGGGTGGGGCACAAAGTGCAGCACAGGATGGTCCAGATGTTGGGGCACACAACGAGGAGGGTGAACCATTTGTCCACACCACCGCAGGTAAATAAACTAATGGACTAATATGAATAAACTTCATATGACATGTTTAATGTTTTGTATGAAATATAAAATATATTATAAATCAGTTTGTTTTTCCTTGTTTTTCCAACCGTCGGGTAGTGGTCCTGTAGTTCGAAAACTACAAAAACTTACTTTACGGCAGACCTACAATCCAATCAGAGCCAGCTATGCTGCAGTATTTACGACAGTGCTAATGAACAATTACGCGTCTAACCTGTAGGGGGAGCAAAGAGCAAAAACTCTTTAGTGTTGCTTTAAGTTTATATTTTTAAGGTTCTGTAAATGTGACTTTAACTGTTATAATAGATGAATAACCTTAATGTGTTTTTATACTTGGGTTTTAATTGTATAACCCAGACCCCTTGAAGTAGATCAAGAGGTGAACCAAGTGACAAAAGTCTCTTTAACTTCACATTGTTTCTGTTTGTAGCTGGGTTTCCATCGAAATGTGAAGCGAATCCTAAAAAAACGAAAAAACAAAAAACGAAAAAAAAAAAACAAATGCAAATTAAGTGCGTGTCCATGAAGTTGTTCGAGTTAACAACGACTACTATGGTAAAGACAATGTCAGTGGAAATAGCTGGATGATCAGTCCCATAGGTTTAATGTTCGGGAAATGCATGTCCATCTCCCATTATTCGCAGCGTTTTGCTTTTTTTTTTTTTTTTGGAATTTCCATCACTTGTTTTTGATGCAGTTTTTCAAAATATCCACATCCTCTTTATGTTCATACTTTATTTATTTATCATGTATTTTTGTCTGCATGCAATGCTGCTCAATATGACAAAAATCTTCTTTATTGTAGGGTTTATGACCACCACTGAAATATATTGTTGACGGGACTACAAATGTTTCGAGAGAGAGGCAGCCAAAATAATTTTCATACCGACTTAAAAAGATGCCTCCATTGCAAGCAATTTTAAAGAACTTGGACAAATTTTTGAAGAACTTTCCAGTTTTCAGCTCTTTTCCATTTGCTCTTTTGTTAATTGGACTGGAGGAGTTGATTGAATTGAACTTCTCATGTCCATGCAAATATGAGCTGAATAAATATCTAACAGCATTCATCTTCACTGGACCTCCTCTGTTTGCATTTACATTGATGTTCATCGCGTTAAGACCCTGTAACTATGGATGGCGTTTTTTAAATAAAGCTGGAGATGATCAGCAAAGTTTTGCTAAAGGAAATAAAGCTGGAGATGATCAACAAAGTTCCTCTAAAGCAAGTAAAGGTGGAGATGATCAGCTAAGACATGCTAGTGCAAATAAAGCCGGAGATGATCAGCAAACTTCTGCTAAAGGAAATAAAGCCGTAGATGATCAGAAAAGTTTTGCTAAAGGAAATAAAGCCGGACAGGATCAGGAAATTTCTGCTAAAGGACATAAAGCTGGAGGTGATCAACAAAGTTCCTCTAAAGCAAGTAAAGCTGGAGATGATCAGCAAACTTCTGCAAAAGCGAATAAAGCCGGAGATGATCAGCAAAGTTTTGCTGAAGTGAATGAGAAAAAAGATGATCATCAGAATTGTTGGAAAGCTTTGGGACATTGTCTGATTCCTCCTGTTATGTGGATCATTACTGCATTAATTGATGGTGATTATGTGGCTTGTGGCTTGACAAATTGGAAAGGAACTTTTGTATTTGATCCAGAATTAAGGAGAGCATGGTGTAAACCCAGCGAATCGGCCAATGGAGGAAACCAGAGTGAACTGCGGTACGAGTATCAGGGGTATATCAGCATATCAACGGTAAATAATAATCAGCCCTTATTTCAATTTTTTTTCATTTATCGATATTTTAATATTTTAAAAAAGAGATTTCCTAACGAGATTTCCTATTTTTTTATCTTAGACTTTAGGTTATGCAATGCTTGCTGTCTTTAGTGTTGTTACTGTTTTCTTGATGAGTATGTATGACTGCTTCACAAGTGGCAAATGTGACTGCTTCAAAAGTGAAAATTCTGCCTGCGGTGGAGGAACACAGAGGGTTCAGCAAGATGTGGAACAGGGTTACGGACAAGAGTTTACACAACTTTAGCGAAACTGTTCTGACCCTGACACCCTCAGAACTTTAGAAGAAACCACTGAATAACTTTTAAATAATTATATAATAATTGGGGAGCAGCTACATTCGTCATGAGGAAGAGAGGACCAGAGCTACCATACGGGCCAAGGTTCAGCTGGGGTGGACTTCGATAGCACAGCCTTCGTCCTTTTCGTGCATCACCCTCAAATTGTATTTAAGAAGCCTCAACTGTTTTTTAGGGACAAAGTTCACTGCTCTTTCTCCCCCACCCTTTCTCCATTTGTGTACCACCCTAGCCATCCACCCCATGGCCTCTCTCTTTTCTTCCCCACGACAAATGTAGAGGGGATAGTTTTTTTTACTTTTTATAGTTTTTTTTAGATTTTTACAAATTTGTGTTTATGGTATATATATAATAAAGAAATATTTATTAACCAAATGATTCAATATTTATTATGCAAAAACACAGCAGACAGTTCAAGTAGCCATACTTTGACAGAAATGTGATGTGGTTTTATTTCTTATGGTTTAAAAATGATACAAATTCAAAGTCAGTGGCCTACTGAATATTGATAAGGGAGGTGACGCCTCAAGACACCTTTAGATTAGATTTATCTTTAATGTCAATGTGTAGAGTACAAGTATAGAGACAATTCAATGCAGTTAGTGTCTAACCAGAAGTGCAAAAAAATACAGTATAGACAGGTAGTGTAGTATAAACAGTAAATATCATAGTGCAGTGTAGACAGTAGTATACAGTTAACCTAGTTGAATAGTTAGAACACATGTGTATGGAATATGAAAAATATAGACTGATATGTACACTGTTAGAACTTACTAGTTTTTTTTTACAGTAAAATACTGGCAACATTTTAGTATTAACTAAAATTTGTAATGCATTAATAATGTAAGCAAAGTATTACTGTGAACTTATTTAATTTGAGACCACTAAAATCCCACTAAGACCACTAAGCAACACAGTGCATCATCAATGTTTTTAGATCTAAAGGCATAGCAGTTGCCATAATATACTGTGACACAATTGGTGAGAACGCTCTAGATGCTGCAGCCAGGGGCGGAGCGAGGGGGTGGCTTCTGGCGACAAAGCCCCGAATGTTTTGTCAAAAGCCCAGAATCTTTTCAGATTTGGAAAATGAATTCATCCAGTTCACTAGGTGGCAGCATTCAGGTAGAGGCGGCAAAAACGCTCTTTTCGCACGTAGTTGGACGCTTGAACATTTTGAGTTTACTTTCTTCATTCGGGTGTTAAATTCTAGTCATTCCAGACATTCACGCGGAAATTTGCGCCATGCGAGGTGCTTCTGCAACTCCGCTTGCTTCCTGTAATCACGTCACTACTAGAGCAAGCTCCTGATTGGTTAACACGGCACGCCAAAGACAAGTATTATGTATTTACAGTATTAAAGCAAAGTATTTATTTAGCATGAACATTTCTAATTGTTGTCAGGATCGTGCCATAGTAACCGTTTGTGTTTGGGTTCATTCGTCCACCAGTTTCTGACAATTGTATCATAAAAGTATATTCTAGTAAAGGCGAGAAAAATCTGGGCACAACATAAATCAATGTACTGTACTAGGACAAATACAACAGCAGACACATAATGTAAATAAGGTCCAAAAATAATCTATTTATGTACAACAGTGTTCTTCAACCCTGGTCCTGGAGGACCCCCTTCCAGAAAGTTTTAAATGTCTCCTTATTTAAAACACCTGAACCAACTCATCAGCCTCCTTCCAGAATGTATCCCTAACAAGCTGATAAGTTAAAACAGGTGTGTTGATTAAGGAGACATCTAAAACATTCTGGAAGGGGGTCCTCCAGGACCAGGGTTGAAGAACACTGATACAATGTACATCCTACTTCTAATAAGTCAAAGAGTCAACTAAACAGGTCTTCAGTATGATAAATATCTACGCTACTTTGTCTAACCAAAAAGAAAACACATACTGGATGTCATATGATCCTTATCTATTGAATCAATGGTATAAAACGACTTACAGTAACTATAAGAAAAATTGAGGGCAAGTTGGGTGTCTTGGTAACTTGTTATGGTCTAAAGCCCGGGATACTGTCAGAAAACTATCTTAGGCTATCTTTGGACACAAGACCGGGAAAACAGCCCTCTTTAAACCTCTCTCACTGTACAACATAGGACCACCGATGAAGAGCCACGATCACAGATATTACCACGATTGTTTCACAATAGCAATCTTTCATCTAGGACAGCCAAACATTGTGCAGTATATCCTGGGCTTAAGCCTGTTAATTATTTTGTGTGTGGGTATTGTGTTCATTTCTTGTGCTAATTTGACTCTTCTCTTCCTGAGGTTGGGCTCCGCCCCTGCACACCTGCTGTGTGTTAGAGAAGACGCTTCAGGCTAAATATGAGAGAGAGCGTTATTCCACTGTTTGTTTTGTGCTGCCGTTACATGTTTTCAGTAACTGTCACTGTTTAAGCTTTTTTTATGAGCGTGGCGCACATTTGAAGAGAAGCTCTTTAGCTGTGCATCCTGCCATCCAGCCAGTGCTGACAACCTATGTATCATGAGCTTTGTGTGGTGATGCTAAGAAGCTGTGGTTTTTTGGGTGTTTTGTTGATCTGTCTTTTGTTTGTTTATGTTGATTTAGTTTAGTTGATTTAACCTCTTACACTCTGAGGCTATTTTGGGGATTTCCGCCTGGATTTGGCCTACCCAATTTCAAAAGCTTCTCATACCCACAAGCAGAGGTGCACATAGAAAAGTTTGGTATCATTTTACAGGAAACCCTTTGAAATGACATAAAACACTGTTAAAAGTGCTCAACATGGTTGTATGTGTTGTCAGTCCTCTAATAAACACAAAAATAAATAGGGGCTTTTTGATGTTTTTTTTCTTAAGTCTGTATGTAAAAGTGTATAACTCTGGCCCTGAGTGGTAACGAAACCTGCAGATAGTTTTGTTTGATTCCAGCAATTGCCAGCTTACAGATGAAAAAGGATTTTTTTTCTCTATCATAATGTATGCAAAAGTTATTTTACTCCAACTGATGGGAGGAATAATAAGCTTATGGTGTACAATTTCTGCCAAAAAACATTTGAAGTGCTACCATAACCACATACAGTGGAATAAATGCAATATCTTTATATCATTTTGCAGAAAACCCTTTGAAATTACATAAAAAGCTGCTGTTTGTGACAAATATTGTTATTTATGTTGTTTTTCATATGATGAAACACCAAATTTTCTTTTTTTATGTTGTAAACACTGTCTGTGATAGTGTATAACTGTGGTTCTGTGTGCTCTAGCAGACTGCAGACAGTTCTGGTTGTTAGCAGCAGTAAACACCCAAAAAAAGAATGAACTCTTTAGCATGTCGCATTCAAAAGATATTCTTATTTTACTGAAGGGTGCGAAAATACATTTTTCATATAAATATTAATTTTTTGTTTTGCACATATAATAAATAGCAAGGGATTATATATGCACACAACCAAAGAAAATGCTGTGAATGGATTCATTGTTTAGAGTAGGACCTAAGATAAAATATGGTGTATCATTTGTGGCTATATGTGCTATCTGAGGCAGTTCACACTCAAGTTTCCCATATGTTTATAAAAGACAATTTTTAACCCTATTATTCATTCGATGATTGTTGGATATGTGTTAATAATAGAACAAAAATAACGCTATAGCCTTATTCCTGAGAGTGAGAGCTTTCATTTGATATAAGACTTGCCCATGTTTGTCATATTTGAAAAATATGAAATATGTGAATATTAAATCATATAATAAATTGTCGGGGGGGTGATAGTGTAAATTAAGTGAAAATAACTTTCTTACAGTAAAACATATCTCAAAGTGATGCATATCTGCAGAAAGTAGAGACTCTAAGCTTTCAAACAGAATCTCATATGTGGTACTGGGTCCATGACAGACCATTAAAAATTAAAGGAATATTTTATATTAAGTCAAAATAAGATAATTCTGGACCCGGTACAGGGTTAAATTTCGGTTGCATGTTGACACCTAAGATGAGCAGTTGTATTGATAGACGTTGAAACGCTTTTCTGTCTTGCATGTCCGTTTGTGTCACTCCCCTAACAAGTTATTTAAAAGTGCGGTTCGAAACAAACCTTAATTCCTATTTTGCAAATAATTTTCATTTTGTAACTTTTTACAGTTATTCTTCACGTATGTTGTTATTGTGTCAATTAATCCCCCAAAAGAGTCTATCATCATCACAACACTTCAGAATTTCTTTCTTTGTTTATTTGAAAATAAAAAAAAAGAGGCCAGGACTTTTTTCAACCAAATAGTTTTGTTCTACCTATAGCATCACTGAACATTTCCATGTATTTCATAAGATTCAAAGCCCCTCATTAAAGTCCAGTGTCACATTGTTTAACTCTTTCATTTCTCAACAGGGGACACTTAGTTGCAAACCATTATGTGCAGTTGTTTTTTCTCCAAACCAAAATGAGCAAAGGCTATATATAAAAGTTGCTCCAGAATATTCATCTATTCCTAGGAGGGATTAGGATCAACAGTTTGGTTCTTTTTAGGGTTGAGGCCAGTGCAAGTCCACAAACCTTTTAGCCGTATTTAAATGCTTTGTTGTCAAATGCCCCTTATTAAACAAACCTTTTAGTTTTCCTCTGCATTTATTCCCTGTGCTGTACAGAGAAACATTGAGAGATGGGAGTCCTTTTTGCTTTTTTAACTCTTTGATGTTAATAAATACAATTTAATTAATGTTAAATGACATGTACATTCCTGTATTACAGTAATTAGAAGACAGATCTCAGAGGAAATCAAATCCACCCAGCCTAAATAAGCCTCAATGCTTTCGAGCATTCAATTGAAGATTCAAATGAGCAAAACAGATCTTTTTTAAAATGTAATTTGCCCTAAAGTTGCTTAAAAGATCATAAATGCAAAAGGTTTACCCAACCAAATGCCCATTTCTTAGTCTCGGATTTGTTCCTAATGGCATTATATATAATTGTTTCCTTTAAGGTGATTTATAGTTCACAATTAACAAAGCAATCCAAGTTAATGCTGTACTTTGTTTCAAGTACTGACTTGAAAGTTAAAAGCAAGAACCCACCCACGTAATTTTTTGACAAGTTGAGTCTGGTTTGAATAAGTTTAAGATCTCGTAAAAAAAGATCTCGTAAGGCAAGGTGCTTAACACAATTCAAAAGTTGGATAGCCCATCGCAACAAGACAAGAGCAAATACAGGTGAGTATAAATTAATTGTATTCACTGCATCGCCTTTTAAGATGGGGGTTTATTCGTATAATATTTTAAAATATTATTTTTATTCTAAACACATTCTGGTTTCCATGTTTTATGGGGACATTCCATAGACGTAATGGTTTTTATACTGTACAGACTGCATATTCTATTCTCTTCCCCTAACCCAAACCCCAAGCATCACAGAAAACTTTCTGCTACTTCACATTTTCAATAAACATCATTCTGTTTGATTTATAAGCTTGTTTCCTCATGGAGACCTCAAAATTTTCACAAATTTACTGGTATTCCTATATCTTACAACGTGATAATTACTTTTTACACTGGAAATTGTTAGAGTCCTGGTGACCTTAGAATCGTTTGGCACTTCAATACGGTGTTAACCCCACAAAAGCGGTGCTAACTTTGCTTCCGAACAGGGTTTCATAACCCTGGGTTAATTTCAGGGATAACCCTGAAGCTTCTAAATTACAAGTGTGAAACGAAGGCCAGATGGGTAAATGGCAGATGTCTTTAAATATGTCCTTTTTTTGCATATCATTTTTATTTTGTAATGCTTTTTCTTTTATCAGAAAGTTTTGTATGTAAAGGCAGACATGACATTTGTTCAACACAAAGTGATATTTAAATGGCGTCATTGACCATTTTCATGTATTTCATAAGAAAAGCGTCTTGTTAATGCAATGTCACATTGTGTTGTTTTGATTTTTATTTCACAATATCTTTACTAGCGAGTTTTTTCTTATGTTTGGCGTGCAAATGTATGCTATGTGTGCAGGCAACTAGCCAAACAGAAATCAAATGTACAGATCTGGAAAGCAAAGCACCACCCACAGTTGACAATTGTGGACTGATATAAATGTATCAAGTCACAAACCTGCACAACAGCACAAGAGCAAATACAGGTGGGTCTAAAATAATTGTCTCTCTATTACATTTTTTACATGGGTCTCTTATTACTAATGTATTGTTAGTAGTTGTATTATTAGGCTATAATAGTATTTATTCCTAAAGTAATATTAATTGCAGATTGTTGCTGTAAAGTGTTTTTGTATTTGTCATTTAATAACACATGTATATGTCACTTTAAAAATGTTGTCACAGCAGTAAAAGTGAATTATATATCACAGAAAGAAAGAGATCTATTTAAAAATACATTTTAACCATTAGACATGATGTTTAGTGTAGCCTATTGAGTCAGTATGCTGTAGTGTATGAGTGCCAGTTTAATTGCAAATTTGTAAACTTTAGTAAACTGTGGAGGTATTTATTTATTTTGTTGCCTTTGCAACAATTCTGTATTCAGTTACATTTTAGTATGGGGAACGTCTCGGTTACGGATGTAACCCTCGTTCCCTGAAGGAGGGAACGGAGACGTCACGTCGTGACCGACGAATTGGGAACTCGCTTAGAGAGACCAATCTGCTTCGAATACTACTAAAACGCCAATGAACTTGGCATTGAGATATTTGCATAATGCTGGCGCCGCCCCGCCAGGTGCGTATATAAGCAGCAGGTGCAAATAGGGAAATTAGCTTCTTATTCGCTGAGAAAGCCGGAAAGTGTGACCGGCCGTAACAGCAGGTGGCAGCACCTGTGGCGACGGGACGTGACGTCTCCGTTCCCTCCTTCAGGGAACGAGGGTTACATCCGTAACCGAGACGTTCCCTTTCAGTCGGTCACTACGACGTCACGTCGTGACCGACGAATTGGGAATCCCTACCAAAACGCCACTAGGGGCTGACCTCTTCCAGTGTCTGCGTAAAGCCCTCCGGTTCCACTTAAGGATAAGGAGAATTAGGTTTTAAGGCAGAAGGCCGGGCACTAGATGTTCCTTTAACCCCACAGAAGTGCCAGCGACTGGGAAGCGCCCTACCTGAGCGGGATAGGAACGCTGCGGAAGCCACCACCCGTCTTAAGGGTTAATGGTGGGCGAAAGTCAACCGTAGTTGAGGTAAAATGACAGCCGTGGCTGTGTAAGCAAAGCAGTGCTCTGCTAAGGGAAACGTGGGCTAGTAGGATTAACCCCACGGAAAAATACTCACAAAGGAACCCGGTGGGACACAATGTGGAGCCCGAGCCAACACGTAGGTTCGCGAGGATGCAGCTAGTGAAGGCTGACAGCCAATGCTCCGCAACAAAGGCTGCCAAGGCAGCGGAGGAAGAACAATTCAAACCATTACGCATTTTTGTTCTGAAGGCCTTCCATACTGACACAGTTATGAAGCATCAGATGGAGGCTGCAAGCCGACCTGTGAGACTGTTCTCCGTGCTCCCCCTGGTGAGGAAAGAACACGAGAGGATACAGGCTCAATACGAACACTGTAAAATCTAATGAACGTATTAGGTGTCGCCCAACCAGCAGCTCTACAGATGTCTGTTAGCGAGGAACCACGAGCTAGAGCCCAAGATGAGGCAACGCTCCGTGTGGAGTGCGCTCTCAAATTAAAGGGGCAAGGAATACCCTGAAGATTATAAGCCAGGGCGATAGTATCAACTATCCAATGAGACATCCTCTGCTTAGTGACAGCTTTCCCTTTCTGCTGGCCACCATAACAAACAAAGAGCTGGTCTGAGGTCCTGAGGCTTTGCGTGCGATCCACGTAGAGTCGCAGTGCGCGTACGGGGCACAACAAAGCCACGGTTGGGTCTGCGTCCTCCGGGGGCAGCGCTTGCAAGCTCACCACTTGGTCTCTGAAAGGAGTCGTGGGAACTTTGGGCACGTAGCCTGGTCTGGGCCTCAATGTTACGCTTGAGGCAGCAGGACCAAACTGAAGGCACGAGTCGTCAACAGAGAATGCATGTAAATCCCCTACTCTCTTCATTGAGGCCAAAGCTAGCAGGGTCAGAGCTTTCATTGATAAAAGCTTCAGACTCGCAGACTGCAAAGGCTCGAACGGGGGGGCCTGAAGGGCTTTCAGCACCATGGACAGGTCCCAAGGAGGAATAGAAGGAGGGCGCGAGGGGTTTAGCCTGCGAGCGCCTCTTATAGTGTAATAACCAAATCATGCTGGCCAACTGATCTGCCGTTGATAAGTGAGTGAGTGACGAGCAGAAATAGCGGCGATATCAACTTTAATGGCGAAGGGACAGCCTACCATCTAACCTACGTTGAAGATATAAAGCACAATGTTAATGGGGCATTCTCTGGGGTCCTCGCATTGCAAAGAGCACCAGGTGACGAAAAAGGTTTCATTAAGCGCGTAAGCCCGTCTTGTGGACGGTGCTCGAACCGCGTCGATGGTGTTAGATACCGTTTGCGATAAATCACCTAAACCTTGCGCGCGCTCAACGACCATACATGGAGATCCCACGGGTCGGGGCGCGAGTGCCAATGTGCCCCTTCCTAAGAAAGAAAGTCCTTCCTCAGGGGAATCCGCCAGGGAGGGCTGTCGCGAGGAGCATTAACTATGAAAAACCAATTTCCAGTCGTCCAGTATGGACGATTAATAAAAGGCTCTCCTCGTCCTGCCTGACTTTGCACAGTGTCTGTGCGATTAAGCTCACTGGAAGGAATGCGTATTTGCGCATCCCCCGAGGCCAGCTGTGTGCCAACGCATCCACGCCGAGGCTGCCCTCGGTAGTGAATAAAATAGGCGACAGTGGGTATCGTCCGGCGACGCAAACAGATCTATCTACGCACAACCGAACTTCTTCCAAATTAGCTGGACCGTCTGGGGGTGGAGTCGCCATTCGCCGGGGCGCGCAGCTCGAGAAGCGCGTCCGCTGCTGTATTGAGCGAGCCCGGAATGTGAATGGCACGAAGGGACCTCAGATGCTTCTGACTCCAAAGGAGGAGATGACGAGCGAGATGCGACAGGTGACGAGAGCGCAAAACCGCCTTAACGGTAAATAGCGCAACAGTCGCAATGTTATTGGTGTCGGCTAATACATCCTTCCCTCGCATCTCCATAGCGGAGCGTACAAGTCCCAGATATACAGCGCACCGCTCGCGGCAGTTGGGGTGCTATGCACACCCCTGAGACTGCAAGCCCGTCATACGTGGCGATCATCCCGTGCTAAGGGCATACATGCTACAGAATGCCAGGAGACCTTTCAGGGGGCATTGTCTATCGGAAATGCCGGGTCTACCACGGGGAAGTTGGAATGACACGCAGGTGTAATGTTTACACGGTGTACGCCGGTGCGCCACGCTCTCCTCGAGACTCGATCGTAAGCCAACGCTGAAGCGGTCTCATATGAAGCAGCTCGGGCGGTGTCACAGCCGCAGCATGCTGTCATATGTCCAGGAGCTTCTGAAATTGTTTCAGAGGGACCGCGTACTTCCCTCGAATTAAACCGAGGCAAGTCAGAACTGACTGGTTGCGCGCTCTTGTAAAACACGCCATTTAGTCGATCGAGTCTAATTTCCATACTGAGAAAAAGGATCCTCTGCACGGGGCAAAGGACTCCTTCCCAGTCGACCTGAAGATATAAACGAGCGAGATGTCGAAGCATTAACTCTGTGTTCGCGCACGTCTGCCAAGAACGGGCTATTATAAGTCGACGTACATAAAAGCAGAATGCGAACAACCCTCTCTCTGATATTTTAAAGCCGTGACTAGCACATGGAGACACGGAGAGAGAGAGACAGCTCGAATGATGTACTTAGTATTAATATGCCCACCCCACGACGCAGAGCGAAAAACGGTCTAAAGCGAGGGGAGATGGACACATAAAGTACACGTCTTACAGGTCTAAGGCTGCAAACGATCTGAATATTGAAATACGAGCCTCGGCGTTATCGTCCAAAAGAACACCTTTGTAGAGCCGGTGCGTAAATCAAATCGACCGTAACCCGCCGCGTATTTTGGGTACTATGAGATAAAGGCTGGAAAAACCCTATCATCATCATCATCTCGGTAAGAGGGACCGGCTCGATACATCCTTCGCCAACAGGACATCGACCTTTGCACGCAGTACATGTGCATCGGGCGCTTTCACCACAGTGAAATGAAAGCCCGAGAATTTTGGGGTGTGCCGGATCTTGTAACCGAGGCGGATTGTGCGTAAAACCCAACGAAACGGGCTGGGAACTGAAGCCAAGCACCCAGGCACCGTACGAGGAGAATTAACGACACTACCGAAGTACCCGCGGTGGGGCAGCGAAGCGAGACAGGTGGGACTGCCGGTGCGTCTGCTGTGACAGCATAAGCATCTACAGTATGTGTGTGTGACACTGACCTGAGCCCGCTGAGGGTGACGGTCGTCTGGTCTCCTCAGCGGAGAGCACAGACTCCGAGGAGGGTGCTGGTGGTCCCGACTCCTCAGCGGAGAGCTGGAACTCCTCAGGACACCCGCTGGCGACAGAGGAGAGGGAGGAAGAGCACGTAAATGCCCGCTCACATCTCTCTCGATCCTCTGGAGACCTGGAGAAGGAATAGGAATGCACTCTTTTTGTGGTTTTGTGGGTGCCGGCTGAGAAGCCGGCGGAACGGAACAAAACGAAACCAAAGATTCTCCACCCGGCCCTCTACCGGTGGAGGGAGCGATGCCATCACCGTCTCCCGTAGAGTGATCCCATCCGAATCCAGGTCGCCCGTCTCAGGGCCGCTTCGATCTCCGTTTACCACGGGAAGCGGGTGGGGCGGGCGGGGCGGGCTGCCGACGGCTGTTCCCCCTCCGTGGCCTGGAAGATGTTCTAGTGGGGGGGGTGGAGGCAGCCGCCGCAGGGCGCCCTCGGCGAGGAGCAGACGGGGCCGCCGGCGCTGGAGGGCGAGATGCAGGTCGCTTGCGCCGGGGCATGATCTGAGCGATCGCCTCCGTCTGCTTCTGGGCGGCGGAGAACTGCTGGGCAAAAGACTCCACCGACTCACCGAAGAGACCAGCCTGGGACACGGGAGCGTCTAAGAACTTGTTCTTCTCCGCATCCGACATGTCCGCCAGACATAGCCATAAGTGGCGTTCCTGGACCACCATAGTGGACATGGCACGACCAATCGCCTGCGCTGTCACCTTCGTAGCGCGAAGAGCCAGATCAGTGGCAGCCCGGAGCTCCGAAAGGACAGGCGAGTCGTGTCCTCCCTCGTGCAGATCCCTCAAGGCCTTCGCTTGATGAACCTGCAGCAACGCCATTGCGTGCAGGGCTGAAGCCGCCTCTCCACATGCCTGGTGGGCAGCGCCCGTTAAACCGGAGGACTGTCTGCAGGCACGAGAGGGGAGGGTTGGGCGGTCCTTCCAAGAGGGAGCGTGAGCCGGACACAGTTGCATCGCGACAGCACGCTCCACGGGAGGGATCCCCGTGTAACCCTTAGCGGCTCCGCTGGTGAGGGAGGTGAGGGGGGAGGGCTGAAACGGCCGTAATCTCATGGAAAACGGCGACTTCCAGGTTCTAGTCAGCTCCTCGTGCACCTCGGGGAAGAAAGGCACCGGTGGAGAGGGTTGTGACACCCGGGCAGCTCCAAAGAACCAATCATCCAGGCGGGACGGCTCGGGCTGGGGGGGGGAACCCACTCTAACCCTACGGTCTCCGCCGCTCGAGCGAGCACGGCCACCATCTCTGGATCGAACTCCGGCGTCCCAACCCGACCAGAGGGAGGAAGGGCGTCGGGGTCCACGTCAGGGGGAGGAGGCCCACCCTCGGATGCTGCGGCGTCGGTGGACCCGGAGGGAGGCACAATGGATTCTAGAGACATCGTAGAACACGACGCTGAAGTCTCCATCGGCACATCAACCGGCTGTGGATGAGGAGGCTGAGAGCATGAGGACGAATCCCCCGACCGGCTCAGCACAGTGATGCGGAGGTCGTCCTTTGAGAGCTTCACAGCCGCACCGTGGCGGCGTTCAGCACTCGCATGACGAGGGTTGCGCTTTTCCCGGAGGAAAGACAACCGTCTCCGCAAATCCACAAGGGACATGCTCTCGCAGTGAGAACACTTACCCCCAGCGAACGCTGCCTCTGCGTGCTCGATGCCCAAACACGAAAGACAACGCTCGTGACCGTCCTTCGGACCCATGTATTTGCCGCACCCAAGATCGCACGGACGAAAAGCCACCCTGAAAAGGACGCTGATGTCCGGAAATATACGAGAGAGTGGCTGCCTTTAACAAGGCACAAAGCTCTCTCGTATCACTCTTTTAGGGAAATTCACTCAGATGCTTAGTTGATGAGCGCACAGGAAGGCCACGCACACACTAAACTCAAAACAATAAACAGATGTAGAGCCGTGGAATAAGCGAAGCGTCCGCTGTGGTACTGCTAGTACAACCAACTTCAGCAATCAGATCCCAACAGAGTAGAGTAGCTTCTCAGTAGCAGATACTGCAGGCTTTCGAAGCGAATAAAAGCTAATTTCCCTATTTGCACCTGCTGCTTATATACGCACCTGGCGGGGCGGCGCCAGCATTATGCAAATATCTCAATGCCAAGTTCATTGGCGTTTTAGTAGTATTCGAAGCAGATTGGTCTCTCTAAGCGAGTTCCCAATTCGTCGGTCACGACGTGACGTCGTAGTGACCGACTGAAAGGGAACACATATTGATTCTTAACTTTATGACTTTTTAATAAAAAATGTATCTGCATGTGTGAAATTAGGGATGTTGTACAAAAATGAAAATTGTGTGTATCATTGCTCTTAATAATAATAATTATCGTATTACTAAAGGTATCTGATCATCTTTAAATATCGTGTGGACAGGACTGCAGACGTTTCAAAAGATGCCTTCACCGCAACATTTTCTACATTCCTTGCAACTTTTTCTGATCAGTTACAGTGTATTAGCCTTTTCATTAAGTCTTTTGTTAATTGTACTGGAGGAATTGATTGAACCAAATCTTTCATGCCCATGCAGAAATGACTGGAATAAAAAGCTAATAGCACTCATCTTCATTGGACCTTTAGTTTTAACATTTGCTATAATGTTCGCCCTTTTGAGACCCTATAAACATCAATGCGATCATTGTACATGTTCAACTAAGGCTAAGGTTTTGGATTGTGTGATTAAATTTGTCAATTGTCTGATTCCCCCTGTTATGTGGATCATCATCTTGCTAATTGATGGTGATTATCTGGCTTGTAGCTTGACAACATGGGAAGGAAATTATGTTTTTGATAACGAGATAAACATAAAGTGGTGTCAACCCACTCAACTGGCCTTTAAAGGGAATACAATTGAAAAAAGACTGGAGTATCAGAAGAACATCTGGATATCTCAGGTAAAAAAAAGTTAATATTATTAAAATATGACTTTCTCTGGTGGTCTTAAAACATGCTAGCAAAAAATTATAATTATAACAACAGTGAGGGCTAAAATTTGTAAAATGTTATAATATTTAGGGCCCGAGCACACCGGGGTGTGAGGACCCTATTGTTCTTCAAGGAGTTATTATTATTATTATTTTTTTTCTTTTTCTTCTCCGACTTCAGCGGGACTTTAGAGGGCCTAAACATACTCGAAAACTCATGAAATTTTGCACAGATGTCAAGAGTGATGAAAATTTACATGTGGTG
The DNA here is from genome assembly GCF_030506205.2 of Paramisgurnus dabryanus. NCBI lineage: Eukaryota > Metazoa > Chordata > Actinopteri > Cypriniformes > Cobitidae > Paramisgurnus > Paramisgurnus dabryanus. The sequence continues at coordinate 9,900,609 of NC_133360.1, read as the reverse complement.
TGGGCTTTAGAATTAGGCGTGGGAAAATGGCTCTATAGCGCCACCTACAAATTTTCAACGAAGCAGCCCTCAGACTGTGTTTGACGTACAATTACGAAATTTGGTACGCTTCTGTAGCATGACAAGACCTACAAAAAAGTCTCTTGGAGCAAAGCCGTAAACCAAACAGGAAGTCAGCTATTCTGAGTTATTTTTGTGATTTGGGCGCAGTTTTTGTCATTTCCAGGCGTCATACTTTAACTAACTCCTCCTACAGTTTTCGTCGGATCATCTTCATATTTGGTGGGTGTCATCTTAAGGCCTTTGTGATTCTAAATTGTGAAGGATTTTACTCTACGTAAAAATTTGTGTCGGTTCTGGCCCGACAAAATTTGATGTTTTCCAATGAAACAGGAAGTTGCTGGAACTCATGCATACAATGTCCGATCTGTCCCAAATTTCACATGATTGCTAAGAGTCCTGACCTGAACACATCTACATAACAATTTTCATTTATAGCCATAGCGCCACCAGCTGGAAACCTGAAGGAACATGTTTTAGCGCCACTTTCAAATATTGAATGAAGCAGCCCTTGGACTGTGTTTAACTTACATGTACGAATTTCGGTATGCTCATGTATTATTACAAGCCCTACAAAAAAGAATCTTGGAGCAACGCCCTAAACCAAACAGGAAGTCAGCTATTTTGAATTATTTCTCAGATTTTGGCTCAGTTTTTCTCATTTCCAGCAGTCATTCTTTAACTAACTCCTCCTACAATTTTTGTCGGATCATCATCATATTTGGCGAGCCTCATCTTAAGGCCTGTGTGATGCTAAATTGCGAAAGATTTGATTCTATATTAAAATTTGTGTCTGTTTCGGACAGCCAAAGTTTGATGTTTCGCTATGAAACAGGTTGCTGGAACTCAGGCATGCAGTGTCCGATCTGTCCCAAACTTCACATGATTGCTAAGAGTCCTGACCTGAACACATCTACATGTCAATAGTCACTTATGGTTATAGCGCCACCAGCTGGCAACAGGAAGTGACATGTTTACAATGATTATGCAATGTCTGATCTGTCCCAAACTTCACATGATTAATAAGAGTCCTGGACTGAACACATCTACATGTCAATAGTCACTTATGGTTATAGCGCCACCAGCTGGCAACAGGAAGTGACATGTTTACACTGATTATGCAATGTCTGATCTGTCCCAAACTTCACATGATTAATAAGAGTCCTGAACTGAACACATCTACATGTCAATAGTCACTTATGGTTATAGCGCCACCAGCTGGCAACAGGAAGTGACATGTTTACACTGATTATGCAATGTCTGATCTGTCCCAAACTTCACATGATTAATAAGAGTCCTGAACTGAACACATCTACATGTCAATAGTCACTTATGGTTATAGCACCACCAGCTGGCAACAGGAAGTGACTTGTTTACACTGATTATGCAATGTCCGATCTTTCCCTAACTTCACATGATTAATAAGAGTCCTGGACTGAACACATCTACATGTCAATAGTCACCAGTGTTGGGCAAGTTACTGAAAATTAGTAATTAGTTACAGTTACTAGTTACTTCTTTTAAAAGTAACTGAATTACTGTACCAGTTACTGTATATCAAAAGTAATTAGTTAATTAGAAAAGTAACTTTTAAGTTACTTTTATGTCTGCTTTTTAAATGTAAATATGAACAGTACTGAACAGTCAAACAATAAAATGATATGGATGGGCTATTTTACACGTAAGACTCTAATATATCACATACTGTAGGAGCCTATTTTGCTTTAGATTCAACCTTTGAATATTTTTGTTAGAAATTATCTTAATATGTAAACTTTGTTTATTTATGTATATCATTTAGACAGGGTGTCAAACTCATTTTAGGCTGAGGGCCGGATGGTAAATAACGCCATGAAGTGCGGGCCGGATAATTTTTTTAAACCTTAGTGTGCTGATAATTGTGTTAAAATTACTAAACAAACCAATTAATTAGTTTGTTTAGCAAGAAAACCAGAGAAACACACAGCTCTGTGAAAACTACATTTCATAAGGTCACACTCGTACTGTACATATTATACACACAAATTTACATCTGAACAAAACCCACTGGCCTTATAGGTTGAAAAGCTTTAATTTAACTTCTTTTGCCTTAATGCCAAAATTATTTATAAACCATTCACTTTTCTTTGGAATATATTTGTTATGAGAACAGTCATTTAGAAAATGAAAATGCTAGATGGGGCAGTGGCCCAAACCAAAAATGGCACTATGGGGGGTGGTACTATTATTATGGTTTTAATAAAGTATTATAAATATTATGTGTTATATTACTAGCATCAACTTAGACATGTGATTATAATGGGAAATATAATAACAAGAATTAAAGTGTGACAATCTGCTAAATATTCAATATGATTTACCTGCTAGCTTGATGGAGCTTTGAATCCATGTTTGCAATGTTGAACTGCTGCTAAAAGCCTCTCTTTCCGTTCTCTGTCGTTATTTTGTGAAGGCATTGGTGTTTTTTGTATTTTTTGTCTACAAAGTATGCTAACAACAGCAAATTTAGTGTTTATATTAACTTAGATCTGATCGGGAACATTAAATCGATTAGACAAGCTTTGTAACGTTAATAAGAATGTGGATATTTTGTTGTTGTTTGCTTGCTAAGTTTTTAGCACTTTTAGAACACTGACAGCAAATCATTACCGGAAGAAATACATAAACATACTTACAAATTACTAATTCTCCGGTTTAACAACTGATATAATGTAATGAATCTACCTGTTAATGCAACGAACTTTGGAAACTGTTGTCTTCGCTCTCCAGGCAGAGAGTGGACACAGAGATGCTGCGGAGCGGGGGGGAAAACACGAAGTGGATTACCAGAATTGGTGGATCTTTAGCGGAGCGGTAACAATAAAACGGCAAGATTTTTGGGCACCGTGTTTACTCTATGTTCCGCGTTTTGCTGCTTTCCGCAAGTCTCTCATATTAAACACGAACTAGACACCTGCCTAAAAGGGTTTTTAAAATATGTATTTAATATTTAATAAAACTGTATAAATCATCATGCGGGCCGGATTGGACACCTTTGCGGGCCGTATCCGGCCCGCGGGCCGCATGTTTGACACCCCTGATTTAGACCATTTAGACAAATATTCTGCATGTTTACAAAAATATATAATGTATTAAAATTGTGTAGTGTCTCTTTAAAAACTTGGAGACAATTGTGTCAACATGTCATATTTTCTAAAATAAATTATAATTTTTCTGATTTCATATTTATTTTAATAAGTTAGAAACGTCTCCGCTGTGTCCTGCTGACAGGCGCAATGCGCGTGCAGCAAATGAGGCAAATTATGGGTCCTGCGAAGGTTAGACCGTCTCATTTCAGTTCTCTTCGCAAACTTCTGAGCGCCTTGAAAGGCCGAGTGTTCACCTTTTATCGCATGCTTAGTAGGGTGCAGCCCTTGCATTGGAACACAGGGACTGCGCTCTTTGGTCATATATTGTTTGTTTTCTGTTGGATTTAAATGATACACAGGATTAAAGGAAGATATTTAATCAGAAAACGGAGTAGGCTACGTGGATTGTTTTGTCAGACGGACACAGAGCGAGTGGATTGTTTGTTCGGATACGGAGAGACTGAAACTAAAACTAAAAGCGAGCTCACACATACTATGGAGTTTTAACACGGGTGTCCAGCGCAGTGTGAATATTTTAGTGGAAACAACAATCGCGGATCGTTCTCTTCCATGAAGCCGATGTAAACATCTAAGAATATATTAACATTTCTTAGATTTATTACCTTTGTGGACTACAAATGCAAGTTGATGTCATACTGCGATTGCTTGGTGAAGATAATTTACAAACATGAGAATAGATGGATTATGACTTGCGCACAATTTTTAAACAAAGGTATGTTGTCCCGTTTAGATTTTTCATGTTCATTCACGTTCAGTCGGATTTGTCCCAAACTTCACATGATTGATAAGAGTCCTGGACTGAACACATCTATGTGCCAATATTTACATGTAGTCACTCACACTCACTCACTCACACTCGCTCACTCTCTCTCTCTCTCTCTCTCTCTCTCATGCTATCTTACACGATGCTACCTCGCTGTCATTTGTAATTAGGAACAGGAAATGTGGCACATTATACTACACTTTTAAATGGTTCGATAGTCCACTTTAGACATTTTACTAACTATAAGTAACTTTGCAACTACTTATCAACTACCATTCTTTAGAGAATTAGTAGAATGTCTGCTTAATATCTACTAACACTTTATTGTGATGAAATCTCAACAGACATTCAACTGTCTATAAGTATCTTTGCAGGTGCATGTCAACTTATTCCACTAACCCAAACCTCTTCCCTAACCCCAACCATTAGAGTCTACTAATACACTAATGACAGTTAGTTGATGTATAGTTGCAAATTATTGAAAGTTAGTTGACATGTAGTTGCAAAGTTATTTATAGTTAGTAGAATGTCTAAAGTGGACTATCAAAATAAAGTGTAACCGGTTCACCTATGTTTACATGCTTAAATGCCTATTTACTACTGTTCCCTTTAATTCTTATGCCACGGCGTGGCGGTGTCATGTGTGCGAGGGCCCTTCCATCACTGCTTGTAGTTTTAATTATTTTCTTGTATTCCTTTGTTGTGTTGTTGTTTTTTTGCAGGTCTGTGGTTATTCTGTGCTCATTGTGTTCTCTTTTATCATCATTTGTTTTGATGTTTGTAAATACTTTTTTGTAAAAGCGGATGGAGCACAGGGTGGAGCACAGGGTGAGGCACAGGGTGGAGCACAGGGTGGAGCACAGGGTGGAGCACATGGTGGAGCACAGCCTGGAGCACAGCCTGGAGCACAGCGTGGGGCACAGGATGAAGCACAGGGAGGAGCACATGATGGGGAGGGTGCAGCATTTCTCTCTGCCTCTGAAGGACATGAAATGTCTACTTCACGCAGAAGTAATAATTAATAAAATAAAATGTAAATCTGTATGTTGTTCTCTGGATTTTACACAATTGTGCTATTTTAGAGGGTAAGCATAAACTACAAAATACAAACAGCAAAATTAGCTATTCTTGCTTTTTTCCTGTTATCTTTTGTTTTAATGTTTATATTTTTAAGGCTCTGTAAATGTGACTGTAAAAGTGTTTAAAGTGTGATTGACAAATAGTCTTAGTTTAGCCAAAATTTTTCAAATAACTAAAATTACTTAAATTACCTGACTAATCCAATCCTTTTAATGGTCTTTAGACTTGATTTCTTCTGTTTATTTTTTATGCTTGCATTTAAATGCCCTGTAGATTAGACTATAAGATTTTTTTCAATTTTATTTTTTTTATTTGTCTGTATGACCAAAGTAAAAGTTGTTTTCTGCTTAAACTGTTATATGAATCTAATTATATTTTTGATGCATATTTGTTCCCCAAATTTTAATTCATATTCTGGTCATTGTCTTTTGCTCTGTAACATTTTTCTTGTGTGCATCTGTGACTTTTAAGGTAATTCTTTGTGTGGTGGATTGTTCTTTAATGTTAGTTTATAGGATACATAAACTTGGTGGATATAGAAGAAGTCACTCAAGTCAATAGAAATATTACAATGTCTCAGACAATAATCTTACAGACAATAAAATAATTATCCTAATTATCTTTATTCAGGATTTATGTTTGTTTATTAAAGCTTTCTGTATGTTATGTCTGGACTACTGTCTGTTTATTAACTCTAAACAATTTTCAAGTGATAGTGTTCATCATGGGAACAGCTAGGACACGTCCCTCTCATAGTGGATTGTTTCAATAAGATTAGATTGGGCAAGGCTCAGTGTCAAGTTATGTTAGTTTATCTTGTGTAATAATTTTGTCTGGCACATACCGCTTGGTACCTTCATTAATTTGAGTGGAGTGAATTTCTACCACACTTTACCGAGCAAATTTCTAATCTCAACATAAAATATTCTTGCATTATCACCTGATGACTTAAAGGACATTACAGGAACGTGTCTCAGGTCCTACTTTTATTTTTATTTAACATATAATCTTAATTGGTAAAAGATTGTGATGTGTATTCTTTTTAATCGTGTAGAGATTTTTCTAAAATCTCTTGACTTCAGACTTTAAGGACTTTAAAAGCAAAACTATGATCCAAATTCTGCAATCCACACAAATATGTTGTTATTGTGTCACCTGAGATTATAATCTGTCCATTAATCTCACAAAAAGTTTCAATCAACTCAAGACTCCCGAATTTCATCAAAGATTGTGAGTATTAAAGGCAGTAGGTGTCGCTGAATGCTATTATCAGACTAAGTCACTGTAGAGGAACTCATTAAAACTCAACTTACAACACAAGAGAAGAGAAACACCATTCATGTAACAAAGATCATTAAAATTTATGAAAAATATGAACTGTTGTAAACATTATTGCAAACACCATTCAGTTTCATGCTTTAAGTTTGTTGAAATATAAATACTTATTATTTGTATGATAGCTTACTTGTTATGATTATTTGTTTACCCACATAAAAATATTGTATACTTTAGTATTTACTATAGTAAAATTCCTAGATACTATTTGAACCTAACTGTAATAAATATTGAAATCAACTACAGCATTTCCTACAGTTTATCAGTTGACTGTAGTTCATACTACAGGGTACTATGGTATAGATTAATGTGAGAAATAGACAGGTTTATGCTTGCATTATGTAATGCATGCATTATGCTTGCATCTAGTAATGCATGCAGTTATAGGAATAAGTATCTAATGTGGGGTCATAATATACTGTGGTATACTAAAATGTTTGTATTATTTGTGTATTAGTGTTAAATGTTTTATTATTAACAATATATTTAGCCATTTCGTTTTATTTAGTAGCTTTATCGCTACTGCTAGTTGTGACATTTATCTTTTACACGCGAAGATGTCACAGGTCGAAGCGGACCACCACTCTCTGGAGTCTCCTCCCTCTGTTTCCACCCCGAGGAGGTCCCAAAACACCCCAATGACCAGACAGACGAGAAGGATAAAATTTGACAAGGTTTATTGAATTAGAAGGGGAGGGGGATAAAGTGGAAATCTAAAGTTGACTTCTGGAACCAGATAGAGGCTGGGGGGGACTAGCGTGGATGCCCCGACTCGTCCTCTCGGACTCAAGGGAGCGTGGAAGGGAATGCCTCTTAGTAGGCCTCGTACACAGCAGGTAAGTATTTCCGGTTGGTCTTCCTCTCTTCACCGGTGGGCGGCAGGTAGGTACTCCAGACCTCTATTCCTGGACTTACAGGAGGAGATAACAGGTGAGAGTGCAAAGGTATGTATACAGATAAATACAACAACTCTTAACTGTAGGATATCCAGGGGGCTTACAGTCCATGTACTGAATGCTCCATGTTCGATGTGCAGCAGGGGTCCAGGTGAGTATGCAGGTACGTATCGCAGCTCTTATTGTTGGACAGACAAGCATACAGGTGAATACTCTGGACTTTTAGCTTTAGGCAAACAGGTAAGTACACAGGGCTCTTGACGTTGGACAGACAGGTAAGTACACGGGGCTTTTAACTTTGGACGGACAGGTAAGTATACAGGGCCTTTAACTTTGGACGGACAGGTAAGTACACGGGGCCTTTAACTTTGGACGGACAGGTAAGTATACGGGGCCTTTAACTTTGGGCAGCCAGGTAAGTATACGGGGCCTTTAACTTTGGGCAGCCAGGTGAATAGACAGGGCTTTTAAATTTGGGCAGCCAGGGGAGCACACGGGGCCTTTAACTTTGGACGGACAGGTAAGTATATGGGACCTTTAACTTTGGACGGACAGGTAAGTATACGGGGCCTTTAACTTTGGATGTACGGGTCCATACACAGGGCTCTTAGCTCTGGGTGAACAGGAGGCTTTACAGGTGAATATGCAGGTAAGTTTAATTTACGGCAAGCAGATGGATACACTGGGCTTTAGCTCTGGACGTACAGGCGGATACACTGGGCCTTTAACTCTGGGTGAACAGGAGGCTTTACAGGGGAGTACGCAGGTAAGTTTAACTTACGACAAGCAGGTGGGCACACATGCAGGACTTAGCCCTTCAAAGCACAGACGGGTGGAGGAGACGTGTGTAGACACAACCAAGTCGTAATGTTCTGCTTGCAAGCAGACTTACGCAGAACTCCCAGGCGCTTTCACTTTCCAACATACAATGGAAACAGTCCTGCGTCGATACGAGCCCTTAGCTCGGGACCTGTAGGCTTGCAGCAGAGGACACACAACTTCACTCACAATTATCAACTCCACTAGATCTACAGCAGAACATACGACACCTCTTTACACAGGCAGAGGAGGCTGAAACCGGTTCTTTGATCGTGTACAGGTATGGAAACGGCCGTCCAACGTCACCACTCGGCTCCTCATACACAGGGCTCTTTCCTCTGCCTAGGATACAACTACTGGCAAACACTGAGGACAGCACAGCATGACAATTCTCCACGTGTACTCACTTCAATAAAATCACCCACCGCAATCTTCACACTCACAGTGAACTAGGGTCAGTGTCACAGTTTCGGCCTGGGTTCGGAGACCTGAATGAACAAACGACAGAGGCAGGAGGACAGCACGTGAAAGCGTGGAAGCCACGATCCTAGGACTACTCCCTCTACTCCTCTGATAACTCCCACACACACACAGTGACTAAAACAGACTGGGGGATGAATGAATACTTGCACAAAGACGAATTTGGACGATGGTAGGACAGGGACAAGGATGGCAGTATACTACAGAATGAGTTCTTTTATATCAAACTGTTCCTTTCTTTGCACAGTACCTCACAACAGACTTTTCAATCCTCAGAGGTTTTTGCCCAGCGGACTACTTCAAACTCCTCCGTCTCCGCTTCCTCTCTTTAGATCTACTCGTTACGTCCGTTCGACATCTCCAGTTTCTTCAATACATATGACAGGATCACAACAACACTGCAGGAATGAATGGTCTTCCACTTATCTCTGTGTTTGGTTCACCCCAATATCCGTCTTTCCTTCGCCCAGCCTGTAGATCCACATCAAACGTCTCCTCCTCACACAACAAGAGCTTCCACCTCAATCCCAGCACACACCGGAACAAAACTTCACGCTTCTGATCTCTTTGCTGCCCTATTTATGGGCTTCATCTCCTCGTGAAAGCCCAATCGCTGATCGCCACATGTGCCTTACACACCTGATCGATATTCATCCTGATTTCTCTTGCTCGTAGTCGACCGGAACCGGTCGGGTGTTTGCTGAAATCGGTCCGGGCGGAACTATTTCCGCCATTTTTCGTTCCGCCTGTATTCGGTCACTCCGTGACATTGACATGCGACATACTGTACGCTGTGCTGTTGTCGTGGCCACCACCATTTATCGCAACTGCATACGATTTTCGGAGCGATTAAATGAAGCAACACAACTATACGAGATCCCCAAATTGAGTGTGTTTATAAGCACAGTCTTTCGCCGATTATGTATAATAAACTGATAGCATGTGAGGTCATGTAAATGCATAATACAGTTCTTTTATTGGCAAAGCCTATAAACAGCTTAAGCAAAAAATTATCGGCATAGGTAGAAAAAACTACCTATGCGGATGATTTTTTGCTTAAGCCGTTTATCATTACCTCATTACCCCGATTTTGCGTTGCATGTAAACACCTTAACCGGCATTTTCACAGTTTTGTTCATGTGCGCATGTCTCTGCAGGTAAAAGATAAACATAACAAATGGAAGTAATGGTTGCCAGGGAAACTGCAAAAAAAGCTCATGTAACATTTACAGTTTCTGCAGACATGAGAAGAGATACAACAAAATGGCCTAATGTGATTTTGAACAAAGAACTATGAAATAAAAATGGATTTTCTTGCCATTTCAAATGCGTTGCTACATACTTCAAAATGCACACTGTTTTTAAGGCACTCATTTGCAAGTATTGTGTTGTCTTTCTTGTTACACAGATTTGTAGGAGACAAAAACAAACATATTTCCAAAGCATCACTGACATTTCCATATACTGTAGATCATAAGATAAGACTTATCCAAAGTCAAACATCAAAGCCCAGTGTCACATCACATACTAGAGATGTTGGAGCTTCTGCCCAATACAAAGAACCAGCAAGGAAAGATTATTTTTGGCTCAATGCATTTTACCATTTTATTAATTGGTATTCAGATGTTGATGGATCGTGAATTTTAACGCAATATTAATGAGGTTTTTTTTGCACCTGTTGTTTTTGCTCTGACTGTGATTATGTTCTTCCAGAGGCCTTGCAAACAGAAATTCATCGGTTTTCTGACATTGTCAAACATTGTAGATGTTGTTTTACCTCTTCTGGTTCCACCTTTACTATGAATGTTTTTTTTTTGCTGTTTGACAGCGAGTACATTGCTTGTGGTATGACACACTGGGAAGGAGATTACCTCCTGGATGCAGGGGCGATTCCAGGATTTTATAAATGGGGGGGCACAGGGGGGACCAATAACCAGTCAGGGGGGGCAATCAGAAAATTCAAATTAAAAATAGATACTGGTTTAGAAAATTTTAAGCATGGTTCCCAAAATCTTGTGCAATGCACGTGCTCTAATATAGATGGTATTAATCTATTAATAATGTTTTGTATTTTGCATGGATTAGACAACACAGTTCTGTTCCTAGTTCACTTTAAATAAATTGTCAAAATTTACTCATCCTAATGTTATTTCAAACCTGTATGAGTTTTTCTAGTGCTGAACACAAAATAAAAAAATTTGGTAATATATTTAGTAGCCAGAAAGTTGATGAACCCCATTGACTGCCATGTTATTTTGTTCCTACATATGAAGTCAATGGGATCCATCAACTGATTTTGGTTACCGACATTCTTAACTCTTTTCTTTTTTGTGTTCAGCAGAAGAAAGAAACTCATACATGAAAGAAGTTTAGTTATATGACCATTGAAATTAAGTGAACTATTCCTTTAAGTAGGCTATCTAAATTACACAGAGTTGTGTGTAGCTGGTATTAGTAAACATTCTGACATATCAGGACCGTTTGGGAAAATATTAGACTACTTTAAATTTGTTTTTCTACTCTGTCTGATCTGACTTCCATTGTTTATTTTATTGTATTGTGACACAAATGAATGCTATTTTTACATATCATCTGTTCTGTTGTCAGACATAAAGAAACAAATACAGCTGTTACTTTATACTGCTAAAATCCTGATTTAAACGCAACATTGTCTGATAAAATCACCATACATTTACATTAAGCTGATACGAGGTGATTTCGGATTACCTGTGTGTCTCATGCAGGGTTGCTCTTCTCAACTGGTTGTGTTTATGTGCGCTTTTAAATTTAAATGCGAGTGATAGTTTAATTGTCGATCGCATATAGGGCAGATAATTCAGCGCAAATTAAAAAATATACTGTTACGCGGGTGCGCGCAAACCGCACCATAGGGAGGGAGAGAGCTCGTGCACAGAGAACTGGTGTGTGTCTGTATGGGAAAACTCTACTAACCTTTCGTTAAGTCATGATACTCAATCAACCGTCTTCTCGTCAGTAACATCTGTTGACTGTTAACGTTTAAGTACATGAAGCAACTTTTAACTCCTTCACTCAGTGTCATGTAAGAGAGGCAGCATGCATCGAGGTTCCGCATGCAGCAGTGAGAAAGCGTGCACACTAGGGCTGTCACTTTTGAGAAAAATCAAATTCGAACGGATTTCGAATATCATGCAATTTATCCGAATATATTCGAATATCTGGGCACCCCGGCGCGCATCAAAACCCACCGTAATGGAGATTCAATCACAAAATTATTAATAGTGACAGTCATAAACTGAAACTGGGCTGTCTGGATTACCTTTTTACTTAATGTTTGAAACAGCAGGTTATTAACTTATGAAACTTGATTCAGAAGTTTACAAAAAAATGATTCAGAACAGTTACAGACAATAACGTGACAACCTGGACAGCAGCAGGAGTAGGAGCCCAAACGGAATTCGCGCCCGCAGATTTCGGCAGAACACTCCGTGGAATTCTGCGGATTTAATGCCCGTCATTGACAAGTACACATATCCCGCGCTTGAGCGTGTTTGTGAGAAGTAATCTCATTGACAACAAGCACACATACATACATAGCCTATCCTGCGCGTTTGTGAGCCGTCAGTGACAAGTACATTAACCCTGCGCGTGCTGTTTGCTTGCCCATTTTCAATGATAGAGAGCACAAACCCTTTGATACTTGAGATGAAATTAAACTTACCGGTAAGTTAAGCAGATCTCACTTGACTCTGTCTTCTATGTGACTCGCGACAGTCAGCACATGATCATTTAAAATCCTTTTACAAGCCAAATGCTGTTGTTGTTTAATATAAAGTTTACATTGCTTTGTAAAAATGATGAAATTATCTTCATACATGCTATTTTCATAATGCGAACGTATTAACGCAAGTTTTTTATTCTGCTATAATGTTTAACACTTATAGCAGTGTTAAATATGTCATTTTATATACAAACTATAATTCTATCTTGACATGCACATTAGGTTCATGTTGGTCCAATTTGATTCCCTCTCTTGCGCACAGTTGCAGTCGTCGGTTTCACTCTCAGCCTCCTTCCTATTACGAGGTGTTACTGTAAAAAATGCGCTACACATGGCATTTTAAAAACCGGATGGTTTATTTATAGTTCGAATACGGATATTTCACGTCATGTTCGAATGCATATTCGAATGCATATTCGAACATCGAATAAAAAGTGACAGCCCTAGTGCACACGAGAGAGAGGCGCTGCTGAGCGCTTGCAACAGCGAACGAAGCCGTTTTTAAATAGTAAAATAAAATGTAAATGGTAATCATGAAAAATCTATTTGATTTGTGTTGATTTGTGCCAGTGTTGAGTCTGTGGCGGGGCGCCCGCTCCTTCTTCGCGTTCGCACGAGTCTCAAATCAAACAGTGATTGACAACTGGTCCAATGGTGCGGTGGTGTCGTGGTGTCTCTTTCCTCATGTTTTAAAAACGCGCAACTACTGTTCTCGCTTCTTCTTCGCGTTCGCGCGAGTCTCATATCAAACAGTGATTGACAGCTCTCTGGTCCAATGGTGCGGCGGGCATTTTCAGGTTGACAGTAAATCTAGTTGGCCCAATGAGATTGGAGGGGGGGCACCAGGGGGGGCAATCATATTCCAGGGGGGGGGGGTGCCACCCCATGCCCCCCCTCTAGACACGCCCCTGCCTGGATGAAGAGATCCAGATGAAATGGTGTAAGCCAACCAAACTAAACAGCACTGGAGCGAGAGGATCAGACCTAAAAAATCAGATCCAACAAATTGTGTACTACTCGCGAGTAAGTAATAATATTCAATGTATATTTTTGCATCCCATGTAGCACCTACTGTAGCTATAAATCAGAGGTGGGCAAATTAGGGCCCACGGGCAGATTATAATTATATTAAACATTGTGTGGTAGTAACTGAGAGTTTATTTTATAATAAATTAAGCTAGATTTGTCATCATATTAATAGTATGCAGCCCTTAACCTGTTTTTCAAAACCTGATGTGGCCACCCCTGCAATAAATGGTTAAAATTATCTATTTTAAATTTGTACAATTTAAAAAACAAACCTTGAAATGTGCTGCCATCAGTGTTTTGTGTGAAGGTAATAAATCAAGTATAATAATATTTTACTATTTTTAGTATATTTAAAATGTATTATTAAATATTGAGCACTCATGTGTTATGTGTTTGTTTTATTATTTTTTAATAATGTAGCTCTCAGCTTTAGTGCTGCTCTTGGTCATCTGCACTGCTGTCAGGGATGCCATTATTTATCGAGACTGTACGAGATGTCCCGAGTGAGCAACGCAACTATCAGAAATTCACTGTAACTCAGAGGTGCAGATGCAACACCAGCCTGATAACATCTAAAAAGACTATAGGGTTTGCAAGAATTGAGAATCACACCCGTTATTGTAAAAGCACAGGATGTGTTGTCAACCGCAATGTAGGTACCAGCAAATGTTTCTTTAGGTTACAGCACTAAACGCATTTAACAAGATTATCTGTAATATGTCTTAATGTTCAGAGATGTCCTTGGGGTGAATGTTCATGCTTTTGGATAAACTGACAAGAAATAAGTTTAAGATCTCTGTTTTATGTTTGTGGGTGTGGTGTTACACCTGAATCAGGAAATTTCCAGAAACGATTTTAATTGTTCTTGGTTTATTCTCTGTAATGTCAGATCTCATTTGTGATTTTTCTATGTGGGACACTTTTCCTTTTCTTTATCTTAAGAGATGTTGTAGATGGTGTTAATATAAACATACATGTTAAATTGCAACCAAACACAAATACCATAATATTGTATAATTAAAAAAACAATGATCTGGTTCACCGAAACCACAAGGTTGGTCTGTGAAGAGGAAGTAACTTTCTTTGATAAGTGTGTGACACTGCACAGTGCTCCTTAAACGCTGGCACACCTCCACAGCAGCAATTTAAATCACCATATCACAACAAGAAGAAAAAATATCAAGTAAGTTTAAGATAAACTATAGATATAGATGATTTCTGCCTCTGTCATAGCAGTATTTAGAAATCATAATTTAAGGATTATGCACATAAAAAATCTAATATTTTAAATGTACTATTTATAGGTATGTGTTTTGTGTTTATCTGTCAGCTACCAAAACCATTTTTGCTAAATTCCCAAAATTAATAATATTTTTACTTGCATTTATTAACTGAAAATTGAAATGGGGAAAATGGTCAGAATAACAAAAACGTGTTGCATTGTTTTTACTGTAGATATTGGATACTGTAATGAAAAATATTCAACAACACAATGCTAATGTTTTTGATGGAATAACCCTGATTTTTCTCACACATCTTTCTTGTTTCTTTTCATATGCTTATTCTTTGACATTTGCTTTTCTTGAAATACAACAGACACTAGACTGGAATGTCACAAATGATGATTAAAGACAAAAACCAGAGTGTTCTCTTACATTTTTCCTTGGCTATACTGTATATACAGATTTTACTTGCACAATATCTTGCCAATGATTTGAAATGAACTTATATATAAATATAATAAAAATATATAAAATATGCACAATTATTGTTTTTGAAACCAGTACTCAGTTTAAAAGGTAGTGACATGAAATTGATGAGCAATTAGTCTGTGGAGTGTTTTTCAATTTTTTTTCTTTTAGTGTTTGATGTCAATAAATGTGTTGAACGGCAACTGCACTTTACATTAAATGCTAATGGTATAATAAGGTGTTATTCAATAACATCTGCTTCACTAAGACCGCAAGGTGCTCTCTGAAACTAAAAACTTCCTGCTCAGTTCCTGTAACTTGAAGTGTGCTCTTCAAATGTTGTTATATTCAGAAAGACAAAACATCAGTTTATCGTGACACCAAAAAGACAAGTATACACTGTAAAACCCGCATAAAATTAATTCAAAACGAGCTTGCATCTTAATTCAATATGAGAATCTTACAGTATGGGAATGGTGTGATGTCACTGTGATCTCATTAGTGTTGCTTTCGTCAATGAAAAGTATGACGAAATATAGTCGTCAACGAACCTTTTTCACGTGACGAAAACGAGACGAGACGTAACGAAAATGCTGGTCATGTGACGATGACTATAATAAAATGTATAATGCAATATTGTTGACGAATAAAAACGAGACTAAAAGTGGTTTACAAAATAAAAACTAAGCTAAAATGTCTCTTCATTTTCGTTGACCAAAACGAGACGAGACGAAATGTTATAACGTTATTTCGTCTTTTACCCATCTCAGCATCTCCGCGCCCCCCACCACCTGACTGCAGGTGATCACGTGTGTTGTTGGCGCTGCGTAGATCAATCAAAACATGAAAGTACCGCGAGAGTGAGTAGAAAGCATGCGGGGCAGTCTGCTCTCGCGATGCTTTGATATCATACGCCTCCATTTGCACGTTAATGGGCATTTCAAACAGTGTACGCGGCAACCGCGAGACATGCGGAAAGCGGAGAAACGGGGGCGGTTACAGAGGTGAAGCGGAGTTGGTCCACAAGCCTTGCTCGTGCACCTAAGATCCTCTCCCTTTACGGACACGACTCTTCATGGCAGTCGCTGTTGAAGATAAACACATTTCCACTAAATGCTGCACAAAACGCTTCCACTACATGAGAAACGCTGTAGCAGCGCGGCGATTCCAACCGGGAAGATGCAGCATTCTGGCTCCAAATGTAAAAGAAAAGTCCAAAATAAATCCCGTGCATCACTTTCAGGTCAGTTCAACAAGCCTGTTAAAATCTATAGCTTTGATTGCTGACACCACCAGTATAACAATGTACAAATTTATATCATGTAACAGTTTAAATGACATTGTGCTGCGTTGCGTTTTGAAACATTGTAAATCTATGCTAAAGACATTCGTTGTTTTGTATATGCTTAATAACTACACTTCTTTATTATTTAAATAAACAAAACATACTTCGCTGAATACTTGAGTATTAAATCAATCAAACACCTGTACTGTTGAGAACATAACCATACATACCAACTTTGCTTTTTAATAGACATCTGATGTTTTCTTAAAGCTGACTTTTAGATTACTTACAAGAAAAACATTTAGTAATTCTCCAAAATTGCTTGAATTTATACTGACATTTAAGATCAGCTTTGTCACATTAGATTAAGCCAAAGTCCATTAGGTTCACTGGTGGTAACGTACAGATGCAGAAATATAAACTATAATAATATATAATTACATATGTATGATTGTAGTTTGTGCTGCTGTCAAAATACAATTATAAATGTTAACAATAGCATATTTCTATTCTCACACATACTATAGTTGTGTGTGACCCATTTGACCTTGTGTGTGTGTGTGTGTGCGTGTGTGTGTGTGTGTGTGTGTGTGTGTGTTTGCTTAGACTACTTTTGTTTTGATTATGTAGACTTTTATGTAGACTCTTACGAACAGTCAAGTCACTCACTCAGAGGATAGTAAAATAAATATCTATTCAAATCAGAGCATCTTCCATGTCTGGAATGGATGTATTCTTGGGTCTATAAGGTAACAATATAACTTTTGTTTGAAATGGGTTTGGCTAAAAGAAAATATTGTTTTGTCTATAATACTATTAGGTCATTATACTATATGGGTTAAATAGAATTGCATTACTAAAAAGAGACTAAATACAATATCACTGACTAAAACTAGACTAAAATGTCATCAGTTTTCGTCGACTAAAACTAGACTAAAATAGTAATGGATAAGTCTGACTAAAATAAGACTAAAATGGCAAGAATTTTAGTCGACTAAAACTTGACTAAAAAGAGTATGACATGACTAAAACTAATAAAAACTAAAATGACAGCTTGACACAAAGACTAGACTAAAACTAAAATGAAAACAGGCTGCCAAAAACAACACTAGATCTCATGTGGGTTTTACACCTTTCTGTGATTAAGTTTGGTTGGATAAGGTGATAGTAAATATCATTAACCTAGAAAAGGTTTCACCAGTCATTATACCATAATCTTACGTGGCCCTATACACTTTATACAATAAAAAAATAAAAACATATTACTTTAAATTTTTGTGTTCTTCAATATACACTGTAAAAAATTCCGTAGAAAATGTAGCTGGGTTGACGGTAATTTACCGTAGATTTACATTTATGTTATTTACTGGCAAGAGTTTGTTCAAGTTAAATGAACATTAAACATTTACAAGTCTTTGTCTTTACAGAGTAAAACTAAAAAAACTGCAGTTTACAGTGTAATGAACTACATTTAATTACAGATTTTTATTGTACATTTACATGAATTTGTATGTAATTAAAAGAAACTGAAAAAATACTGTATAAATAAGTATTTTCCTTTAAAAAACATAGATTTTCTTTTTTTGTCATTAATGATACTTAAAATAACAGTCGAGCCGTTGATTGACAGATAATTTTTGTAATTTTACAGAGTTTTCATTATAAATTTAAATAAACCACTGTAAAAGTAATTGAGTAATTGGTCATAAAAATGGGATTTTAAATAATGGCATATTGAGCAATCACACAAATAAATGCAAAAGAGAGGAGCTCAGGCGATTCAGAAACACATCTTTGTTGGCAGAATCCGCTAAACACCTGATCGATTTTCCAGTAAAGTCCTCTTAAAGGTGATGTGTGTAAATTTTAGTTATTTCTAGTGGTGATATTGCAAATTGCAACCATTAGCTCACCCCTAATTTTTTAAATGCATATGGTAGCTGCCAGTTGATTACGTAAGGTCTTTATACACCACTTATAATATAGTTATGTATATTATATTGCATTTCTGTCAAGAGATCCTTTTAAAAGTTATACATTACACCTTTAGTAAGTGCACGTGTTGTACCGTGTTTCACATTCAAGCTATGTCCCTTACTTGGACCTTTATACAACCAGAATATGGCAGTGACATGGATCACAGCGCCCCCTAATGTGAAGTTCATTCATAGCCCCAGTCGTATTCTGTTCCCTCAAGTGTTTGTTAAAAAAAATGAATCAATGCCCTTTTTACTAATATGAATAATAATAAACTTCTTCTTCATTGAAGGATATCTGACCACCATTGAAATATACAGACATATCAAGAGAAGCATGGCAGGAACAACATCAGACCAACCTCGAATGATGCTTGTACGCCGATTTAAACCAATTTTCAACCATCTGGCCAAAACTTTTAGCTCTATTCCATTAAGCGCTTTGTTAGTTGGACTAGAGGTGTTGATGGAACAAGCTTTTTTATGCCCATGCAATCCTGAACAAAATACACATCTAGTAGCATCCTTCTTCTCTGGTCCTTTTTGTTTAATTTTAGCATTGATGTTCATCCTGTACAGACCGTTTAGATATGGATGCTGTCAGTGTTATGAAGGATCAAATGAGGATGACGATAATCAGAAGAATTGTCCAAGAGCTTTAGCCAATTGTTTCATTCCTCCTATTATGTGGATCATCATCTTGCTTATTGATGGTGATTATATAGCATGTAGCTTGACAAAGTGGAATGGAACTTATAGTTTTAATGAAGAAATGGACAGAAAGTGGTGTCAACCCCAAGAAAAAGAGATTAATCTACAGCATGAATATCAGAAGTTTATCCACAAATCTAAGGTAAATATCACAAAATTCTGTTTAATTATGCAGCACATTGCAGGCTGTAACCTAAAGTTTTATCTATACATGAACAAAATATATATCCACAGTAGTGGGAAGAAAATCGTAAATGGTAAATCTAATCTCAATGTTTTTTTTGTTTTTTTTTACAGATTTGGGGTTATGGAGTGCTTGTTGTCTTCAGTTGTGTGATCGTTTTGTTGGTGGTCTGCTATGATTGCTATATAAGTAGAAAATCCAGCTGCTTCCTTAAAATATCTTCTTGCATGGAGGGTGGAGCGCAGGGTGGGACACCGGGTGGAGTGCAGGGTGTAACACCGGGTGGAGCGCAGGGTGGGACACCGGGTGGAGCGCAGGGTGGGACACAGGGTGGAGCGCAGGGTGGGACACAGGGTGGAGCGCAGGGTGGGACACCGAGTGGATGGCAGGGTGGGACACAGGGTGGAGCGCAGGGTGGGACACCGGGTGGACGGCAGGGTGGGACACAGGGTGGAGCGCAGGGTGGGACACCGGGTGGACGGCAGGGTGGGACACCAGGTGGAGCGCAGGGTGGGACACCGGGTGAAGTGCATGGTGCTAGAGTAGAGGTACAAATACCACTTTTAACGGGTTCTTCTGACTCCGAAACCGCAACGACCACCGGAGATGCAGAGTCACCTGTTTAATTTAAACCAAGAAAGCATACATATATCTTGCTTTGTCCTCTAGTTCAGTTTGTTAGATTCTCTATAATCTATAGATTCCTAACTAGAACAAGGATTAGAGATCATATCACTCCTACAGTATTTTGTTACAGTCTTTGCACTGGCTTCCTGTTATTGGTTTAGGGTTGATTTAAAATTTTTAATTACTTAGGCTATAAGGCTTTGCACGGTTTGGCATTTCAATATTTGTCTGAGCTTGTAGTTGAAAAATTATATAAATTTTATATTATTTTATGTTAAGTCAATTTAAATGTATCTTTTTTTGCTTTTGTATAGTTTTATATTGATGTATCTTGTTGGGTAACACTTTACTTAAAGGGGTGTTCATAAGACAGACATTCACCTTCATAATCATGACATGACATGTGCAATGTGTCAATCACTCAATTATGTCACTTCTAATACAAAGATGACATTGTTTGAGGTCTCTTTGTTATGACAACTTGACATAAACCAATACATTATAACTGGTCATGAAAACTTGATATTACAACATAACTGACCACTTTTACCAGTGATACAAATGGAATTTGTCATTAAAATCTCATTCAGTGTTAATCCTCTGTCATATAGTTTTATAACAGTGTCATGAATATTTTTCTTGACCTCAACTACAGTGATACAAATGTAAATTGTTGTTAAAATGTCATTAAGTGTTAATACTCTGTCAAATAAGTTTTTAACAGCATCATGAATATTCGAAATGTTTTTTTTAACTTTTTTTAAGGAGCGCATGGTGGGATACAGGAAGGAGCACAAGGTGGGACACAGGGTGGAGCGCATGCTGGGATTTAGGGTTGAACGCATGGTGGGACACAGGGTGGAGTGCATGGTGGGACTCAGGGTGGGACACAAGATGGAGTGCATGGTGGGACTCAGGGTGGAGCGCATGATGGGACACAGGGTGGAGCGCATGATAGGACACAGAGTGGAGCACATGATGGGACACAGAGTGGAGCACATGGTGGGACACAGGGTGGAGCGCAGGGTGGGACTCAGGGTGGAGCGCATGGTGGGACACAGGATGGAGCGCAGGGTGGGACACAGGGTGGAGCGCAGGGTGGGACTCAGGGTGGAGCGCATGGTGGGACTCAGGGTGGAACGCATGGTGGGACACAGGGTGGAGCGCATGGTGGGACACAGGGTGGAACGCATGGTGGGACTCAGGGTGGAGCGCATGGTGGGACAAAGGGTGGAGCGCAGGGTGGGACACAGGTGGGAGCACAGGGTGGGGCATAGGTGGGAGCACTGGGTGGGACACAGGTGGGAGCGCATGGTGGGACACAGGGTGGAGCGCATGGTGGGACACAGGTGGGAGCGCTGGGTGGGACACAGGTGGGAGCGCTGGGTGGCACACATGTGGGAGCGCAGGGTGGTACACAGGATAATGAAAAAATACCCCTTTACCAGATTCTCCTGTCTCAGAAACCGCCACCACCGTTGGAGATGCTGTATAAATTGGACCAAGAAAGCATGACTATATCTTGTTTTGTTTATATCTTGTTACAGTATTTTGAAGTCTTTGCAATGGCTGCCTGTTATAGGTTTAGGGTTGATTTTACAATTCTGATTACTTACTGCAGGGATGGGCAACTTCGGTCCTGGAGGGCCGGTGTCCTGCAGAGTTTAGCGCCAACTTGCCTCAGCACACCTGCCTAAAAGTTTCTAGTATGCCTAGTAAGACCTTAATTGGCTGCTTCAGGTGTGTTTAATTATGGTTTGAGCTAAACTCTGCAGGACACCGGCCCTCCAGTACCGAAGTTGCCCATCCCTGACTTAAGGTTTGGCACTTCAATATTTGTCTGAGCTTTTAGTTGAAAAATTATATTAATCTTGTATTATTTTATTTTTTATCAATTTGAAATATATAATTTTATATTGATTTAGTTTGCTGTTGTTTGATCTTGTAATGCGCTTTGAGATTGAACATTTAAAGGCACTGTTTTATTATTATATGCAGGAACACATTTGTCCAGAAGTAGCTAGCTTTTTCTTTTTATTAAAAGCTTATATTACACATTATTTGAGAGGGATGTTTCTGTATGTGGAAGAAATCTTTCAGACATTAAATGACATTTTTTTTTTTTTTGAGGATTAATATTTGTTTAATAAAGTTTTCTATAGGCAATCCAGCTACAGGTATGTCTGTGATGATGTCCTTCTAAAGGCCTTCTAACCATAAAGGGACGGTTTCCTGGACATGGCTAGTCCCAGAACCCAGTGTTAGTTTTTTTATGCAATATGTATAACAGTAGCTACGTTTACATGGACACATTTTGCCTCAATCAGAAGGAAATCATTCTGATTGATGAATCCTAACACAGTGTTTACATGCACCCTTAATAATGTGATCGGATTGATGTGCGTGTTTATATGGCACAAGATCTTTAAAGGTGCAGTGTGTAAATTTTAGTGGCATGTAGTGGTGAGGTTGCGAAATTGCAACCAACAGCTATGTCCACAGCTCACCCCTCGCTTTTGAAACACATAGAGAAGCTACGGTAGCCAACACAGGACAAACATGTCATCGTCAGAGACAACTTAGTAAAAAAATTGTCCGTTAAGGGCTTCTGTAGAAAAATGGCGGCAAAAAATGGCGACTTCCATGTAAGGGGACCCTTGGTGTATGTAGATAAAAAGGTCTCGTTCTAAGGTAATAAACACATAACGGTTCATTATAAAAGGTCTTTATACACCCCTGATAATATCGTTTTGTATATTATTTGCATTTCTGTCAAAAGATCCTTCAAAAAATTACACACTGCACCTTTAAGTAATAAGCAGCAGCAAAAACACCCATTCACATGTGCTTAAAAAAGCGTGTTTGACTTCACGTGGTTCTGTAGAGACCAAACACACGTTTGTGGATCAGAGTATAAATGATGAAGTGTTTACATGTCCTTTTGAGCAGATTATAAACCACTCCTCTCAATCCGGTTAGTTTGTTAATCGATTTGGCTCTTTTTACTTTGATTGAAGTGTTTACATTGAGCATTTTTATTCGGATTGAACATTTAAACTGATTACAATTGTCCATGTAAACACAGCTAGTGTAACACACATTTAGGTTCTCTAGTTTGAGGTAGTTACAGTATAGTATGCAGAGACATTTTTGACAATATAAGTGCAAGTTCCAAGAAAGTACATACATTTACAAGAGTTATAAATAAAATAGGAAAAGTTATGTAAAGTAATTTTAAAAGTACAATACCATTAAAAACCATGGCTACTGATATGGATTGAGGTGTGTACCACATGATAAGAGATGCTTAGGAGGGCTTCGGCTGCAAAGGGTTGATAACCACAGCTCTAGTATTTTGCAAGCACACGTGAGTATTTGGTTAAATCGAAACAACAAATAATTTTTGATCATCCAGTTGTGCCATTACGTTTAAGGGAAATAGTTTTAATCAATGTGTTTTCACTTGAAACAAATGTCATAATGCTTGGTTTACATGTTATAGTAGCAAAACATTCTTAATGGAAAGATTCATTCTTAATCGTCACATTTTTCACCTCTGATAAATTTGCAGGTACTGTATGTGTTATATAACAACAGACAACATGACATTAAATACAAATGGTATACTGATGTGTCATTTATCTGCTTCACCAAAACCACACAGTTGGTCTTTGAAGATAAAGAAACCTCCTTTGACTCATAAAAAAACATTGAACTACTGTATCTACTGTATGTGTTCTTCAATGCGGTTGCAGCAGCAATGAATTATATACAATAAGACAGCACATCACAACAAGAAGAAAGAGAAAACATCAAGTAAGTAATTGAGTTTGAATAGTTCATGTTTAATGTAGTTTTCATTTTAGAAAGTGGTTATATTTGATAGTTCACACTTTGGATAGTTCATCCAAAAAAAGAAAAATATGTCATCAGTCACCCTTGTATATAGGCCTACATTGCTTCGTTGTGCTGAACACAAACATGTTTTTTATAAGCACCATTGACTTCCATAGTATTTGTTTTTCATTTAACTTCACACTGTTTTTGTCTGTAGCTGGGTTTCCATCCAAATGTGAAGCGAATCGAAAATAGAAAAACGATCAAATGCGAATTAGGTGCGTTTCCATGAAGTTGTTCGAGCTAACAACAGTGACTACTATGGTAAAAACAAAGTCAGCAGAAACCGGGCAGTAACGGAGTATATTTACTTGAGTACAGTACTTCAGTACAATTTTGAGGGATCTGTACTTTACTCGAGTATCATTTTGGAGGAGTTCTCATAACTTTACTCAAGTACATTTGAGAGGCAAATATTGTACTCTTTACTACACTACATTTCTATCCATAACCGTAAGTATCTGTTTCTTCTTCTAAAAAGAGAAAGGAAAAAGAAAAATCTCGGAAACCCTCAATTTGTTGTTTCCCTTTCTCAAACGTGATTGGATTGTGCAGGCGCCACTGATTGGGACAGCCTATCAGCAATCACCTTCAGCTTTCCGCCAAAGTCACCATGGTCAGATTTAGATAAGAGACGAAACCATGGACAAACCAATGGATGAAGACGCAGCAGGTCCATCCCACAAATGTGCCAACCCGTGCCCCCACCTTGCCAGACTATTTCAATTTTCTGAACAAGTTAATGATAGTTTTCGCTTTAAGTGTTTGCTGTGTTTACCAAAACAACTTCAACCCCTTGACTGTTTTCCACTGAATTATGCGATCTGAAGAGCTCAAAGAGCGAACGGAACTAGATGTGTGTCTCCTCTTCCTGATTTGTGTCAAATTTGACCTCAGAGCTCTATCATTTGCTGTACAGCTGTCAATCATCTCACGTGGTTCAACATGTACTGTGGCAGTAGTAATGCAATACTTAGAAATGTACTCTTGTACTCTTGATACTCAAGTACTTTAGTACTTTTACTCAAGTAATGAAGCTGTGTACCATGTCCGCCTCTGCTAGACGGTCAATCCCATAGGTTTAATGTTCGACAAATGCATGTCCATCTCCCATTATTCGCATTTACTCTTTTCCGCAAGTCAAAAACCATCTCAAGCGAGCATAAAAACTTTTTTGCATCATCTCTATGTTCATACTATATTTATTTATTTATATATTTTTGATGCTGTCTGCATGAGATGCTGTTGAATATAACAAAAATCTTCTTTATTGAAGGGTATATGACCACCACTGAAATATCTTGTTGATGGGACTATAAATGTTTCAAGAGAGAAGCAGCCAAAATAATACAGACTTCAGAAGATGCCTCCATTGCAAGCAATTTTAAAGAACTTGGACAAATTTTTGAAGAACTTTCCAGTTTTCAGCTCTTTTCCATTTGCTCTTTTGTTAATTGGACTGGAGGAGTTGATTGAATTGAACTTCTCATGTCCATGCAAATATGAGCTGAATAAATATCTAACAGCATTCATCTTCACTGGACCTCCTCTGTTTGCATTTACATTGATGTTCATCGCGTTAAGACCCTGTAACTATGGATGGCGTTTAATAAATAAAGCCAAAGATGATCACCAAATTTCTGCTAAAGGAAATAAATCTGAAGATGATCAGAAAAGTTTTGCTAAAGGAAATAAATCTGAAGATGATCAGCAAAGTTTTTCTAAAGGAAGTAAATCCAGAGATGATCAACAAAGTTCCTCTAAAGCAAATAAAGCCGGAGATGATCAGCAAAGTTTTGCTAAAGGAAATAAAGCCGGAGATGATCAGCAAAGTTTTGCTAAAGGAAATAAAGCCGGACAGGATCAGGAAATTTCTGCTAAAGGACTAAAAGCTGGAGGTGATCAACAAAGTTCCTCTAAAGCAAGTAAAGCCGGAGATGATCAGCAAACTTCTTCAAAAGTGAATAAAGCCGGAAATGATCAGCAAAGTTTTGCTGAAGTGAATGAGAAAAAAGATGATCATCAGAATTGTTGGAAAGCTTTGGGACATTGTCTGATTCCTCCTGTTATGTGGATCATCACTGCATTAATTGATGGTGATTATGTGGCTTGTGGTTTGACAAAGTGGAAAGGAACTTTTGTATTTGATCCAGAATTAAGGAGAGCATGGTGTAAACCCAGCGAATCGGCCAATGGAGGAAACCAGAGTGAACTGCGGTACGAGTATCAGGGGTATATCAGCATATCTACGGTAAATAATAATCAGCCCTTATTTCAATTTTTTTTATTTATCGATATTTTAATATTAAAAAAAAGAGATTTCCTAACATATTATTTTTTTATCTTAGACTTTAGGTTATGCAATGCTTGCTGTCTTTAGTGTTGTTTTCTTGATGAGTATGTATGACTGCTTCACAAGTGGCAAATGTGACTGCTTCAAAAGTGAAAATTCTGCCTGCTGCGGAGGAACACAGAGGGTTCAGCAAGATGTGGAACAGGGTTATGGAAAAGAGTCTACACAATTTTAGCGAAACTGTTCTGACCCTGACACCCTCACAACTTCAGAAGAAACCACTGAATAAACTTTATAACTTTTAATAACTTAGTGCAAAATGTATAAATATTTGCTTGAACTTTGTTCTTATTTAGAAGTTTCTTAAATTTGTTTTGTAACGCAATATGCCAAGGAAGGATTTTTATGCAGTCGTAAATCGAGTTTGTTGTGATAAAACTGAATTGCAACTAAGGCTAAACTAGTCAAATTATGTATATTAAAGCTTCTCAACTTGCAACAGGGTTAAGAAATCAATGGAAATCTATGTCGTAATCTGCTATAGTTGTCATTCATTTCATTTTAGAGCCCCGTTGATTAAAAAACAGTCTGAAGAATCATTTAATAACAGTATAGCTGTTTTCTTAAAGAGTAACTAAACCCTAAACCAACTTTTTTAGTTAATGATCTGTAAGAATGGGGTTTTATTAGTGCTGTTCATTGATTTTAGTAAGTTTTTTGACATTTGGATATACAGTGTTTCAATACTACAATATATGGTGCAAAAACGTCTGAGTGCTGCCCTCTTCAGGTTGAACGGTGGCTACTGCAGTTGAATTTTCCTATTGAATGTTGGGTCCAAAAAATGCCTTGTGATGTAAGCAGGTTCAAGCTCACCACGCCGCTTTGGTCAAGCATTGTTGACCCAGTCTTACTTCAGGCAGAATGTACATAGAAAAGATGCATTGTTGTTGTTCGCCATTTTTAAATGTTACAATGTCGTGTGTGTAACAGCTCAAGTATACAGTATGTCACTAAGACTGTCTCTGAAAATCAGACTAAAGCCTCAAATCTTATTGTGAGATAAAAAGCATCACAGTTTATGTGGAAAACAGCAAATCACAAAGAAATACTTCAGCTGGGTTTTCACAGGCATGGTCACATTTATCTTTAATCTTTAAGAATGTTGCATTTTCTCTGAATATTTGATTTAATGTACTGTATTTTTCAATTAAATTTGCATTGCACAATAAATTATCTTAGCTGCAGACATTTTAGGTATCTATAAATACTGATAACTGTGGTCAAAACAATAGCAAAATAAATAGTTCTGTATTATTAAATTACAGACAAAGATTTTGAATAGCTACAGTAGGTTGGATTGTATGTTTGGTACGAAATGGGTAGTGGGGGGGCCTGACCCCCTATTTTTTCATAGGGCCCAAAATTGCTAGTGGCGCCCCTGTATGGGCGTAATGTAATCACGTCAAGATGACTTTTGAACTTTTTGAAACTTAAATTGAAAGACTCAAATTGTTGAAAACTGAGAGTTTGTTTTTTGAGCAAAGTATTAAACGTAATATTTTCTTATTTATAAAAATTTTCTGTTTATTTTGAACAGAAAAAGTTGAGGATTGCAGCTTTATATTCATGATCTCTAGTTAGCTATTTCTGTTTTGCTTTAGTATTTGTTTGAACTGTA
Organism: Paramisgurnus dabryanus; assembly: GCF_030506205.2. Lineage (NCBI taxonomy): Eukaryota > Metazoa > Chordata > Actinopteri > Cypriniformes > Cobitidae > Paramisgurnus > Paramisgurnus dabryanus. The sequence goes on along the minus strand of NC_133360.1, from coordinate 9,872,893 downwards.
ATTGTAACCAGTCACGGAAAATAGGGAAACAAGTCTGATCTGGGCCATTTTGAGTTATTCACAGATTCTGAAAGTTTCTAAGCTTTCCAACGATGTGTAACACATGGAAATTGATAAGATTTGGAGAAGTTGTGGCCATTTGAATATAGGAACTCAGAAATACTCAAACCGAGAAAATCGAGACGAAAGGGACTCTTCTTTCCAGCTGGGGGAGACAATAGGGCTCATTTACATCTCATTTAGCTAAGCCATACCCCCTGTAAAGCCGTTTTGAGATACAGATGTTCTAGCATCATATGTAGTATTTTATGACAAAAGGCTGAATGACAACATGCAAAAATAAACATAACTTTTTACCTTTTTACCTCAATTGGAGGGGACAGAAAGCTCTCGGACTAAATCTAACGTTAAAACATCTTAAATTGTATTCCGAAGATGAACGGAGGTCTTCTGAGTTTAGAACAACATAAGGGTAAGTCATTAATGACATTATTTTCATTTTGGGGCGAACTATCCTTATTTAGTAGTCACGCTGTTCCCTTTGGGGGTGGGGGCGGGGGCGAAAACACAAGCCGCTTATCCAGTATGTAAATATACATACAGACAATGACGCCCCACGCTGCACGCTAGAATCTCCAGAAAAACAAGCCGTTTTCAACCGCAAAATGTATGCTTTTAAATATACAAAACTGCTATCTCAAACATGGAGAGGTTTCTTCATGATCTCAACTAACAGATTCTGCAATAAGACGAAAATCACAAATTTTGAAAAAAAATCATCGTTTCTCGAAACTTGTGCTGCCGACTTGTGTCACTGGTTTCCGTGATGGGTTACAATTGGCTTTTGCCAAAGACTTACTGTACGTATGAAATAAAGAGTAAAAATTGAAGCTGAAGTAATTTGAATGTCATCTGTAACAAAAAAAAACCTAATGTTCTGTCCTGTTGCTTTTAAAATAAATGCTTCACAACTAAGTGGAGATGTTTTTATTAGTGTGTTGAAGAGCTCCACCTGTCCTATAAAACTCATTGTGCATGTATTTGCTTTGTTATTTTGTTTCTTGCTGGATTATTTTGTGTCTTAAATTGTATCTATATTTACAGTGTTTGGTCTCTTGGTTGATTTTTGTGCTGCTCTGTGGCCAGAGAGCTAAGTTAACCCTTATGGGATTTGGGGACTTTTTAGCCACTACGGGGGTTTTAATTTGGCCACAACTTTCTCTGTGTTTCAGCTAATGGAATGATTTTTGCTGACAAATCTTATATTGACACATATTTTGAGTAAATGCTTTGAAATAAAAAAAGCAACAATATACCGTGGGCAAATTTACTACCCATTTTTCGTTATTCATGAACGAAAAAGGCACTAAATTAAACGGCTGTATTTTTTTCATAAATCTGTTAATCAACCTCAGTTTTGATCAAAATTACCAAATGTTTAAATTTTTAAAGGTCACATTCTTTCTGATCCCATTTTTCAAACTCTAGTTAGTGTGTAATGTTGCTATAATAGCTTAAATAAAGTGATAAAGCTAAAAGTTCACTGCCAGGCGATATATTTTCTTTAACAGAATTCCCCTTTCAAAGCCTACAGCGAACGGCCCTCTACTTCCTGCTTTAATGACATCACTAAAACAGTTTTTTGACTAAACTCCGCCCACAGGAATACATCAGTCGCCAGCTAAGCTCAAACGGCTCTGCTAAGCTGCTATCGAATCACAACACACTAAACAAACTAAACAATCAGAACTCATTACGTATTTCTGAAGGAGGAACTTCATAGAACAAGGACGACATCAGCCGGTTTTTAGGGCAAGAAAAACAGCGCCAAACAGATAAGTAAATTGTGTGGAAAAATATCGCGGTTTTTACATGTGAAACATGAACACGTCATATTACGCACTGTAAACGCAACCAAAGCTTCAAAAACACAGAAAGAATGGGACCTTTAAATGAAGTGCATTTTTAGAATGTGTTATTCAAAAATGCTTCACCGAGACCACAAGGTTGAAGAAGAAAGAAAAACTTCCTGTCTTGAGTGAAACGCGGCACATTGCTCTGCAAAAGCTGTTGCACTTTCACAGCAGCAATGATTTTTTTGTAAACTGCAAGGCAACAGATCACAACAGGAAGAAAGAGAAAACATCAAGAGAAAACATCTACTGTAAGTTAAACATAAGTTTCAAATTAATTGAAAAAGTTAGACATGATGTACATTGTGTTTCTTTATTTAATACATGTGCTTGGGAGTTTCTTAAAAAAAAAAAAAAAAAAAAAACAAACAATTGCAAACTGTTCAAAGGGTTTTAATCCAGAAATGTCTTTGCATCTTAATGACTTGATGTTTGATTACTTTTGCATTAAGTATCCAATGCAGCCCACAAGAGATGAAAAATATAAAAAAGAGCCAGAATGTGTCATTTAAAGGCACAAATATAGATTCACAATATTCAGTATTGCTTTGCCAAAGTCTTCCCTGCAAGGTTCAGTAACAGAGTTATTCATATATTTTGTATTAAAAGGCTTCTGACCGAACTTGACCTTTTTGTGGACAGGACTACAGAGGCTCGAGAAAGACATCTTCATATTGACATCATGCCTTCAGCACAAAAGTTTTTAAAAAGTTTCCATGCATTTCTGGCCAGCACTGGTGTTTTCAGCTCTTTTCCATTAAGTCTTTTGTTACTTGGACTGGAGGAGTTGATTGAAATAAAGCTTTCATGCCCCTGCAGTAATAATATGTGGAACCAACTTCTAATAGCATCCATCTTTTTAGGACCCTTTTTCCTTATAACTGCTTTAATGTTCATCCTTGTAAAACCTTGTAGATATGATTACCCTCTGTCTTCTGCAAAAGCAACCCCCACAGCAGTCGATTCGCGGTCGGATCCACACCAAATCAGCACCAGTGTCAACAGACATGCTGTTGATGCAGAGAACGGCAGACGGTTGGAGGATGGAGAGAATGGCAACAGCTCCGGTGCAGATTTGATCTGGCAAAGAATCATATGCTGTCTGACAAATAAGACTAAAGATGATGCGACGAATAAAGCAAATGAGGATGAAGATGTTCCAAACAATTTCGAATTGTTTGCCAATTGTTTCATTCCTCCTGTTATTTGGCTCATCATCTTGTTTTTGGATGGTGATTATCTGGCTTGTAGCTTGACAACATGGAAAGGACATTATGTGTTTAATAAAGAGCTAAACAGAAAGTGGTGTCAACCTATTGAACACAGCCGTGCTGGAAATGAGAGTGATTTACAACACGAATATGAGATGTTTATTGGCATTTCTCAGGTAATACTATAGTGTAAGAACAAATATGCACACACACTCAAATGCACGCACACGTGCACACACACACATGCATAAACATATATAATTGTTTCTTTCTTTTTTTGCAGTTCTGGGGTTATGCAGTGCTCGGATTCTTAAGTTTTTTGATCATTTGCAAAGTGTTACACTTTGACTGCCAGAGAAGAAAACTCAAATCAACAGTGGTTGTTGATGCAGGGAAAGCACCAGATGTTAATGATGACAATAATGTCAGAAATGTTAATAATGAAAATAACGGCGTACATGTTGATGATGAAAATAATGACGCACATGTTGATGATGAAAATAATGGAGCACATGTTGATGATAAAAATAATGACGCACATGTTGATGATGAAAATAATGACGAACATCTTGATGATGAAAATAATGACGAATATGATGATGATGATGAAAATAATGACGAGTATGATGATGATGAAAATAATGACGCACATCTTGATCCAGTGAATGTGCCGCTCAGAAAGCTCCCTAGAAAAAAATAACTGTGACATTATTTCCCCTTGATAATAGTTCATAAATGTACATTTTTATGCAGGGAACTATCTTTAATCAAATTTGTGACAAATATCAGGTATTCTAAAAAATGTGAGAATGAAGCTCAAAAAGTTTTAAGGTTATTTTACTAAAACTGATGAGCAAATGGACTGTCTGCATAGAGCAGATAAATACAAGGTCATCGTGCCTGTGGTTTTTAGGTTAGTTAATTGCTTGATGGATATTAAAGCTTTGCGTGAAAAAAAAACACTTATTGCTTTTATAAAACTGCTATTCCATATACCTAGCTAGATTTAAGGAAATAAACCAGGCAAATAAAATTTTATTTTACTGCAAAAAGTATTATGCTTTCACCAAGTACTGTAGTTTTGATGTAAGGGCTAAAGGCATTTCCGATTGTCATCGATGCGACAACGCAATAGCAATCACTTATGAGCAGAGCTTTTTTCATCAGTGACGAAACAATTTTTTTACCTTCAGTTATTTCACACCTGTAAGATTGGTGGCGCTGATGAACAGTGAACATAACAAAACTGATCAAAACAAAGAGGGAAATAAATGTATTTCTCTACTAGCAGTATGAGAAAAGCAAAATTTATTTGAGTTTAATATTGAATGTACTTATGCTTAAAGAAGCACGTGATGTTACATTGAGTGATATTAAACACTGTTTTATCATTATACATATAAACATGAGTTCAGATGTAAGAATATTTTCATGTTTTTCTGTCATATTATGTCATATATGGTCTGACTTTTATGGCTGCATTGTTTCTTGCCCTTTACGTAACAATAACATGCTGAATAAAGATATTGCTAATTATCCACATTTATGTAAAAAGAGCTTTGGTTATGTTTATAAAGTATTCATGCAAATCATATACATTTACCCGTGTGACATTATAATGCTAAGTTAAAATTTTTTAATTAAAGGAAACATAAACAAGCACTTTGTATACTGAGCGTCTACTTCTTTTGGGTCTACTTCATATGCACTTTTTGCTTGTCCGATTGCTGCAGGTTTTTGGGAATATAAGCCATGCTTATTTGCAATTTATAGATTTTTTGAAAGAAAGGGTATGTGCGTTTTCTGTGCGTACGTTCGTTCTGTAAATCCCAAATACGCATTTTTGAGAATTGATTGTGAGATCAAATTTAGGATGGTTTCTATGCAGCATTTTAGAAATGAGTCCCCAGGTACATGATTTAAAGCTCAACTCTTTAAACTCTTGGGGCGTTTCTTCACAGTGCCATATAGAAAAAATACGACACACTGGTTGAAAACAAAAATCCACACTTTCTCGAGGCGCGACTTATCGCGCACAATATGAGCGGCTTCATAGGGATCCATTGTTTTTATTCCAGCGCGTCATTGCGTCTCACAATCGCGTCACTTCTGCAGACATGAGAAGAGAAACAACAGTGTAGCTTAAGACAGACATTACTCGCCAGCTTTTTGAATGACTACTTAATATAGGGAGTGACTTCACTTCCTGCGATAAAACCTGACAAATCTCCAAATCCCATGTTAACGCAGTTTTCTGCATAGCCGGTTAATTAATTTGCACATAAAAATGGTAGTAAGCAGATGTTTTGATAGTTATCCGCTTATTCTGTGCATGTAAATGCACTCAGCGACTCAGAGGTGCAACTACAACAGCAGTCTGTTTGCATATACAGCAGGTTTGGACATCACATGAACCACTTTTCTCAATTTCTGCATGATGACTGCTGTTTTCTTTTTCACACAGGATGTGTGGTCTACCACACTGTAGGTACCAGCAATTGTTTCCTATATCATATAGCATCCTACTGAAAAAAAATGCTAAAACCAGCCTAAGTTGGCTTGCTGACTTGTTTCAGCTGGTCTTCCAGACTGGTTTTAACTGGTTTATCTAGTGTAGCAGGCTAGTTTTAAAAGAGTTTTGGACACTTTTATAGCTGGTCTTGGCACAGTGGGTCGAGCTCATCTACAGGCTGGTCAAGCTGGTGGTTCAGCTTGTCTTTTGAGCTTGACCAGCTAAGAAAGTAGCTAAAACCAGCCTGCTAAATCAGGCTGGGAGACCAGCTAAAACCACCAAAGCAGCTTAGGCTGGTTTTAGCTGTTTTTAGAAGGGCTGATAGTACTAAACACATTTAACATGATGCTAATTGCATAATCTCTTAATGTTCAGAGATGTTCTTGGTGTGACTATGCATTTGAAAAAAAAAATGATCAGAAATAAGACACTGCATCTCTACAAACCTGAACGAGGAGATGTACAGAAAAAAATTCAATTTGCTCTCTGTGATGTCTAGAGAAGCAATTGAGATCTCAGCTGTGACCATTTTTTTCCTTTTACTATTTGATGCCAATTTAATGTAAACATATGTGTTAAACGGCTACTAACAACACTGAATGCAAATGGTATAATAATAATGCATGGTACAAAGGTGCCCTGCTTCACCAAGACCACAAGGTTTGTCTTTGAAGAACGTAAAGCTTCCTGTGATGTGTGAGCAACACTGCACAATGCTCTTCAAATGCTGTTGCAACTTCACAATAAACCATATGCTGCATGCCCACTCATCACAACAGGAAGAAGAGAAAACATCAAGTAAGTCTGCATGAGTTAAACGTAAATGTGAATTGTTACAGATGATGTATAGTTTATTGTATTTATTTAATAAAAGCGACTATATTCTAGCCTAATTGAAATGGTTTATTTTAAATGGTTTATTTTAACATAAATTGAGACTAAAGGATATACAGTATGTGAGAATTGTTTATTTCTCAGTTGGCATTCAACAATAATTAAACAATAAGTTGATATTACTATGCTTTACATAAAGAAAAATAAAGGAAATTACTTTAACTTGCTAGATCTGACAGGATTTTCATTGGCTCAGACACAAATACATTGTAAATCAAATAAATAACAAAATAGTATTGTTCTTGACCTTCTTAAGGCCACACAACAGGATAAAAAGAAAAAAATGTGAAAGAACAAATATGTAGATGAAATAAACAGTGCTTTTCAGGGCATTCTGGCAATTCTGAAAAAGACCGAACAAAGCCCACATAACTTCTCACACAGCGCACGCTGCTGCATTGGTTTCTCTTTTGCATCTTACTTATGACAATGCACCACAGGCCAAGTAAGCAGTGTTGAAAGATAATTTTAAGTCATTGTCTTTATCATATTGTATAAATATTTGTCATGTTTAAGAGCAAAACCAAGTAACACTGTCCTCTAAATGATAATGTAAGTGGGTTCTTGTAAGTTCCTGTCCCATCTTAATATGAATTGGCCAGGTAACGGTGGGCCTGGTGCCTTTTGTTCCATTGTTTGAGTTGATGTCCATTTGTTTATGTTTGAGCCAAAGGTCACACTGTACTTTTATCGATCCCAGCCTTCGTCATTAGGATGTGAAGGTTGAACAAAGCAGGAAGTAAAGCGTTCTCTTAACACTGGAACCCATCGTGATGTTAAGTCTGTGTTTTTTTTTATTCGGAGTCGTTTGGTGCGCAATGATACACAGCCCTGCAGAAAACAAGCAAAAAAATCTGCCAATGGGGTAAGCAAAAAAATGCTGAACATTTTCTCACCCCATTGGCAGATTTTTTTTGCATGTTTTATGTACAAAATCACTTAAATTTGATATTTTTGGTATAAAAACTAGACTTATTTTCTTGGGTCGTTTTGCTCATCAAGAAAAAGCATCTTAATTTAAGAATTTTTAGATATTTTTACTGAAAACAAGACAAAAATACTAAGATTTTTTTTTCTTGAAAATTATTTTTTGCAGTGTGATTAATCGTTTGACGGCACTACTAGTTTTCATATATATTTAGTTTATTAGTTATCCTTATTTAAGTCATTTTATTCTACCTATTGTTCTATTCTACCTTACTTTCATTATTAATGTTTAATCTTGTTGATGTTGTATTTTCTTTACAATCAGATAAGAGTCTACAACGGTCAGATACAGTATAGTGAAACTGGACTCTTATTTGATTTAAGATCTGCAAGCCATATCCATAGTTGGATCTATCAAGTCTTTATTTTATTTTATTTTTATTGAAAATTTAATAAATGTATTTATTGATATTAATTTATGAGTAATACCAAATATCTCCTTATTGTAGGTCATTTGACCACCATTGCAATATTTGCAATACATTTGTGGAAGGCATTACAATCAATTTAAGGGAAGCCAAAAGCATCAACAAACCTTAGAAGATGCCTTCAAAACATGTAATCAACGCAAGAGAAATTCTGAAACAAACTGCTTCTAATCCTCTTGTATTGAGTCTTCTATTAATTGCACTGGGGGCAGTGCTTGAAAAAGAATTTATATGCCCATGCCAAAAAGTGTGGAGTGGATGTCTAATAGCGCTTGTCATCTTTGGACCTTCTCTTTTGGCATTTGCAGTAATGCTCTTCCATTTTAGACTCTGTACAGGGTGTTGTCTGAATGAAGATCCTAATGAAAAAAACGTTTTGGGAAAATTTCACACAATGTCTGATTCCACCTTTTGTGTGGATCATCATCTTTTTTCTTGATGGTGATTATGTGGCTTGTGGTGCAACGAAGTTGGATGGAAATTATGTTCTTAATAAAGAGCTAAACAGAAAGTGGTGTCAACCCACTGAATGGGTCCTAAAAGGAAATGAGAGCGATCTACTTGAATATCATCATTATCACAAGATATCTCAGGTAAGTATTATATACAGTAAGAATTTCTCTTGCTGTCTTTAATAAATAAATACTAGGCCTTTAAAGAAAATGTATTACTTTACTTGTTTTAATATTAATAATTTTAAAATGTTGTTTCTTTCAGACTTTTGGTTATCTTTTGGTCATTGCCCTCAGCTGTGCAATTATCGGTGTAAGTTGTAGTAAAAGGTGTATAAACAATGATAACAATATAACATCGGCTGGCACCCCTTTAAACCCTCCAGGAAATAATCCACCTTGAAGCAGAGATGAAATTGCAAGTGCTGATAGGTCAACTGCATGTTGAAGTTGTGTTGTATGTTGAGTTGATTTGCTCATTTAAGAAAAGCTTTTCGCTATCTTGCATTTATGCATATTCTGATGTCCACTGCCATTTTGGTTTAATATACTGTAGGCTAAAGGCGTTGTTACTTTTGTTGCTTTTCAGATGATAACACAAAATGTTTTCATTGGCACTATTTTCTGTGACATTGCATTTCAAATTAATAATTGAAGAAACTAAATGTAGTCTTGTTATTTTACTGTAATGCTGTAATATTTGGATTTGTTTGCTGAAAGCAGTATGCATAAATCAATTCTGAAAAATCCCTACACTTGTTATATGTGTAATAAATGTAATAAAGACATGAAAAGACCGGCTTTGTGTCACTCAGAAAACAACAGGCCAATCAGAAGAGAGGATCACAAATATAACTTAGATGGGCCAAAACGAGCTGATCTGAACAGTAAAAATATATAGAAATAGTTTTTTTTTTACTTTTGCTGCAAATATTTATTCTTAAGGACATCATAAGCTAAAATATAACTCTAAAAGCCTTGAAATATTGGACCTTTAAAACAAAAATGGGAATGTTTACAGGTATGGTGGCGCTGTTCGGCGCGGCAATGTTTTGAGGACCATCCAGAGTCTAAGCGGACAGCCACTGCCACTGTGTGTGTACATTCATAAAAATATGTTTTATTTTAAGATGTGACCCTCCATATGCTTGCTACAGGCATAGCGAGCCATACGAGTAAACCCCATTTTTAGACGGTCAAACTGACCAATCAGATGACATTAAAACCCTTCTTCCCATTTTGGGCATATATGTGGTTTAGGAATGCAAGAGGTCTCTTCAGGGGAGGAAATTTCCTTTCAGACGTATGCAAAACACATTAAATGTAACTGTGCAGCAGAAATTAATACTGTACTGCAAGGCATCACTTCACTACAGGAATAAAAAGAAAACACCACGCAAATCAAATGTAAGTTACAAATTAATTTGAATAGTTAAAGATGCTGTTTATAAAAGAGGTTTTAATGTTAACAGTCATGTGATACTGTAAATACTGTTATTTTATTGGTAAACATTGCTCATTTGATTATATATATTTGGGAATTATATTTAAAGGCAAACATTTGATGCTAAGCACTATACTGTATTGTAAATGGCTTTGGGTGTTCAGCTAAATGAAAAATGAACAAACTAAAGGCTTATGGTACATTATATGACTTTATATAGTAAACTCATTAGACACACATTTTATGGGGCAGTTTCCAAGACAGGGTTTAGTTTAATCCAGGACTATGCCTTAGTTATATTAAGACATTTAAGTAGTTTAAACATCTCTTACAAAAACAATACTAGTGTGCAACTTGAGACAAAACAATGGCACTGATATATGTTAAGATATGTCACTGCAAGATGTTTTTAAATGAAGGCAGCTCAATCTGGGACTACGATAACCCATGTCCGGGAAACTGCCCCCATGAGTTTAGAAGAGAAGTATGTAGTATATCTGAAAGCGTGGTTTACTTTCAGTTTCAGTTTAAACAATACTGTAGATAACAGCTGTGGTGATGTTTTCTACCATACACTTGTTTGCAGTCTCAAGTGACGCCACACCCAGCTATGTCACACTAATAAGTGCAATGTTTTAGGCCTTAGCCTAAAAGTTTTTTTATTCACCCTATAAATACACCCCCATTTCTTTCCCAAAGAAGTATTTTTTTTCTGAATCACTTTAAACAACATCTTTGGGTAAAAAAAATATTTTTTAATATGATTTTTTTTGCAATGTTCATCTTATTGTAGATACTTAAGGCTTAACATGCATATGCTAACGTTGCAGTTTCCCTGATTTAATATAATTTAAAGCTTGGCATTCATTTGTTACTTCAAACATATTTATCCGGGAAACCGCCCCTATGATTTCAGAAGAGAAATATGGTATACAATATCTGCAGCGTGAGTTACTTTCACTTTCGGTTTGAACAATAGAAAAAGGAAGTAAAGGAATAAAGGCCTACTTAAAGGGATAGTTTGGCCAAAAACGATATTAAACCCATGATTTACTCACCCCCAAGCTGTCCGAGTTGCATATGTCCATCGTTTTTCAGACAAACACATTTTCGGATATTTTAGAAAATGTTTTAGATCTTTCAGTTGATTAAATGTAATGTTACGGGGTTCACCCATAGTCCACGACCTTCAAGTCCAAAAAAAGTGCGTCCATCCTTCACAAATTAAATCCAAACGGCTCCAGGATGATAAACAAAGGTCTCCTGAGTGTAATCCGCGCGGTGTTGTTGTAGAAATATCCATATTTAAAACTTTATTAACGTAAATAAATACCTTCTGGTAGCGCCGCCATCTTAGACTCCTCTGGTACAAGGCAGAGGATTGTTTAACACTTAACAGTTTATTTGGAATGTCTGAGAAGCATATTATTCAAAAATATTGTTTGCTAAGCCATGTTATTTTTATTTGCTGGAGGAAATAAAAGAGGAGTCACTAGGAGAAGTCACACAATTGCAGGTAATTCAAAACTACTTGTAAACCTTATTTTTTTGGTCTTCCGGTTCTTTTCAGTGTCCTATGGCTTCATTAGCTGGGATTTCATCCCGAATTGTCCAGTAGCACCGCAATGCAGAACACGACATCCAGGGGGCGGGGTTGGATTCAGATTCAGGGGCGGGGCTGGATCCAGGTCCAGAGATCTGTTCCCACTGCATTTGATTGGTCAGCAGTTTTACCACAAGACACGTCATACACTTGTTGTTGCGTTACCATTCCCACATTGAGTTGTAACTAGATTAAGTTATTCTGTTGACGAAAAAACAAACTTTACTTATGACTACAATAAAAGTAGTGCCTTTAAGGTGAAATGTAAGTTTTTTTGCTATAATGTTTTGGAGTAAAACATTTTGAGTACTATGAGTAATCTTACTTCATGCAGTTTAAAGGTTCTCTAAGCGAATCTGCGAGACGTTAGTTATTGTTGACGTTTGAAACTGTTTTCAAACAGACGGAGCGTAGCTAACTCCTCCCCCTCCCTTCCGTGCTTTCATGAACGTGCCCAACCCCCACCCCCAAATCCTTTTTGTCGTTTATTGGCTGGAACACTTTGTTTTGTTTTGTGATTCTAGGTTTGGCCACTTGTTGATATTGCCGTTTGTGAAGCCTGGGCTGTCTACAGAGATCTCGTTTTAAACAGTTTGATCAGCGGACAGGCAGCAAGCAGATAGTGAGGAGATGTTTCCGGTATGTAACAAAAAATGTTGTATGGTCTAAAATGCTTCAATTCGCTTAGAGCGCCTTTAATACCAATGAAATGAATACAGTATAAATATGCATAATTATTAACACATATGGCATGTTATTTAGAAATGAATAAATTGAATGTTTATCCTGTATGGACTTTGAACTTGTTTTAACGCCTCTTTGCTTACAGTCATAAGAAAACAGGTTTCCTCGCGGAAGGTTTACTTTTCTTATAAATGTGCTAATAAAAGATATCAAACAAAATTGTGTTTTTATATTTACCCGTATAGAAATAGCTGTGTAATAAGTGGGATAATGTACAGCCAACCGGGTCGCAAATAAATCCCTTCAGTGATATCATCCTGTCGGAAACGTGTCCCTTAACTCCCCTTACACCTAACTGTGATCATTACTTACCAAATTATGAATCTTTCTTGACTATATTATTAATCAAACCTACACTTAAATTGATAAGAGCAAACGTTGGCGACCACAGGTCGCAACTAATTGCAGGCTGCAACAATATAAATTTACTGGTGTATTTGGCGGAGCAAAGTATAAAAAGTGGGAGGAGTTGGATCTAGATCTAACCTCGCCCCCTGGATGTTGAGTTCTGCAGTGAGGACCATCTCGAATTTTCAGCTAAGATGTCGGTGGTGCTGAACTCAAGCTCATCAGGCGTTCACCTGGAAGCATCAACTCTGCTTATTTGTGACCTGAACTAATTTGCGCTGCTCTTAGTAGATTGTTGGTCAATCAGCTGTTGCGTCTGTGTTATTTAATTTGCACTTTTTAGTAAATAACCCACAGATATTACCACTCCCATTGGTACTTTTTTTGGATTTGCGCTTTCATGCTAATTTTGTGAATCTGGCCCTATGTGTGTAAAAATAAAATGTTGTCCAATTTAGTACAATTTAGTATTTTTTTTTATAAGTTGTGGTTTAAAAGTAAATATTTTTTATCTTTCTTGCCAAAAATTATATTTTTTTTCACTAGATAAGACCCTTATGCCTCGTTTGAGATCGTTTAGAGTCCTTTGAAACTGCAATATTAAACTGCATTAAAATTGTTAAGTGTTGGGGTCCATTAAAGTCCATTAAAATGAGAAAAATCCTGGAATGTTTTCCTCAAAAAACATAAATTCTTCTCGACTGAACAAAGAAAGACATTAACATTTTGGATGACATGTTGGTGAGTAAATTATCTGGATTTTCTTTAAAGAAAATGGACTTATCCTTTAACTTTAACACTAAAACTTAATAATGTGAGGTTGTAATGGACCACACAAATGGTCACAGTATAGTACAGTTTCACCAATGACAAATTATGTAATTAGAGAATAATTTAATGGTTTAATGACAAGGGAACAAACATCAAACTCATTGCCTTTCAGCATTCGGATTTTGGTTTACACACTTTGCCAGTGATTTTCTGGAATTTGGAATTATTTGTAACACATAAAGATGCCGTAAAGACGCGAGACATCAGGATATAACATATAATATTTGGTGAAATGTATTCATTATTGATATTAAGAGTAAGAAATATATATACTGTATATGTTTTTGTTGAAGGTTTTCTGACGATCAAGAGAGAGCGAAGAAGAAGTCAACACATCATCCAAACCTCAAAAGATGCCTCCGAATAAAACTGTAAAAGCCTTCCAAACAATTCTTGCTGAAAGTTTGAAAAGCTCTTTTCCATTTAGTGTTTTGTTAATTGGACTGGAGGTAGTGACTGAACACGAATTTATATGCCCATGCAGTAAATATCAGTTGGTAAATTTATTTTTAACATTATTAGTCTTCATGGTACCTCCTATATTTGCATGTGCACTTATATCCTTCTACTCAACATTCTTAAAGCCTAAAGCTACTAATGATAGTTTGTGCCAAAACCCTTTAAACAAAAAGTTTGTATTTTTTACAAATTTGTTGATTCCTATTTTTGTATGGCTCTTCATCTTGTTTCTTGATGGTCAATATTGGGCTTGCATTTTTACAAAATGGGAAGGACATTATGTTTATGATGAAAAACTAAAGGAAAAGTGGTGTCAACCCAGTGAAACAAACACAGAGGACGACCTACGGGATACCTATCAAGAATATCTGTTCATGTCTCAGGTAAAAATCAAATACTTCTTGTCATCAAATACAGTATATACACAGTCCTCCATTATGAAGTTGTCATTGATTTCATTACCCATCTTTCTTTCTTTTATTGTTGTTGTTTTTTTTTTTTGCAGGTGATTGGTTATGCTCTGATAATTTTGCTCTGTGTAGTGATTTTTTGTGTAGTTTCTAAACAATGGGGAAGAAATCATAAAGAAACTGCTATAATGCCCCACTCTCAAGAAGATGTAGACAACAGCACAATACTGTAGGGTTGCCCTAACGGTATGAGATTTTCACGGTATGAGTTAACGGAATCTTGGGTTATTTGTTTCACACTCTTCGTACTTAACCAAGGGTTAAGAGATAACCCTGGGTATTCATAATTTGACGTTTCACACTGTGCATTCCTAAACCTTGGGTCAGGAGTCTCCAACCCAGATCCTACATGTCTGTAATTATCAAACAACCCTAAGTATCGAATTTCCCATTTTTTCGTGATCGTATCACAAATTTCTGTTTATTTGTCATTGTCACATATTGGTTACTTTTTCCTATTTTCAAACCATTGTCGTTTCGGCGTTGGGTTAGATTTGGTGTTTGCGGTCAGGATGTCAATTTAAGTATTGGTTTATACATTTTGTTTCCGATTCATTTTTTATATTTTCTAAAAGTAAAACTATTGTCGCCTGGCGTTATGGTTAAAGTTGGGTTTGGGTAGGGATGTCATTTTATGTAAATCTAACCCTAAACCAAGTGACAATGTAAAGAAACAAGACAAAACAGCTGAGTAACCAAATATGTGACAATGACACATAAACAGAAATTTGTGATACGATCACAAAAAAACGCGTAAATTTGTGACAGTATCACAAAAAATAATAAAAAAATTATGTGACTATACATAATTTCGTGTGGTTGGGCTGTTGCCACACAGTGTTACAATTAAGCCTCAGGTATACAATGATAACGAAATGAAAACAATGTTAATACTTTTAATCAAAATGATAACGGTTAATACAATATCAGGGGAAATAACGGACAAGTATGATTTTTTGCCTTACTTGTGCAGCCCTTTAAAAAAATCTATTTACTGTATATGCATTGATGCATAATACAAGGGTGGTTAGATGAAGGATCATAGATGGATGAATGTGTGGATATCTATCTATTATAGGCAGATATATAAACAATATCCACCTTTAGTATATAGACAGAATTTGATTGAATTATTTTATAATTTTAATTTTATAGCGGATGTTAAAATAAAATGTTTGTTACAATGAACCCCACTTATGAGGTAAGTTGTAACGTTTGCACTACTGTTACAGAGCTGACAAATATTGCGTTATTTCCTTACTGTTTTTTTTGTGCGTTATTTCCTTACCAAGTCCGGAAAGCTGTTTTCAACCACGATAAGTAAATTCCTAAAGCAGTATTTTTTTTCTTATAAAGTACCTTATTAATTAATGTGCTATGATCAACTATTTGTGTTCTTGTTTAATATTATTTGTTTAAACACCTTTAAAATATGTAAATGAACTGCTATATACCTTACCTTACCTATACATATACCTTGTGTGCCTTTAATATGCAATAAAGGGTTAAAAACTGAAACTGAAGTCATTTGAATGTCATCTTAAGCAACAAATTATTATTTTTATTAGATATGATAGAGGTAATATCTGTATCTGTTGCATTCTCAAAAGTTTTGTATCTGTAATGTTATTCGGGGGGGAAATGGACTCACGGTGCGTTTCAAATCCAAAGGAGTTCACAATTCAACAGTAGAGACACATACTCTAAATAAAGTCTAGTAATAAGCTGGTTACATACAATGTGTAACGGTGCAAATATGTTCAATATTTACTAAATGAAAAAATTACATGGAAGGGAAAGAAGAGACATGGTGCCAATAGATGCATTTGATAGACATTCGTAGCACCCAATAAACGGCTTTGGGCATTTGTAAACCACGCCTCAAATACAAGAAAATGAGTATTCTCTATGAGACTGGTGGCTAATGTCCACCACCATTTTGGTTTAATATACTGTAGGCTAAACGGGTTGTTACTTTTGTTGTGTTCATTGCATAACAACATTGCCACTATTTTCTGTGTGAAAAAAGTGTTATTTAGTAGACATTGCATTTCAAATTAGTCATTGTGGAAACTAAATGTAGTCCGGTTATTTTACTGTAATGCTGTAATATTTGGTTTAGTTTACTGAGAGTTGTGCATAAAACAATTCTGAAAAATCCTTACGCAAATTGTAATAGATAAGACATGCAAATGAAAACCTGACTAACCACTAACTGTCCACAATCTTTATTTATATACTGTATTAAAAACATATCTACAACTCTAGTTCCTCATGTAAACAGAGCTTTTGAACTCATTTCTAGGTTGTTAAATTGATAAATGTCTTTACTAAATGAGTAAATGTAAATAAAATCAATGTTCCAAAGGTGTGGGTGCCTTGCTGATTATTGTTGCAGTGTCTTACTTACTGTAAAGTTTTTAAAGTACAATAATCCTCTTGTTGTGGTTGTACACGTGACATGGAAAAAACGTTGCATTCACATAAAAAGCCTATAGGTTGAGTATCACGAGGTCCAACTTCTGTTTTCTATTCCATATGTCTTTTCTCCAGTAGAAAATTTATAAGTTTTTTTTTCATAATCAGCACATTTACATGTCTCAATGTCTGTCTGGTGGTAGAGAACATAAGTGTGGTTTAAAAACTAACAGATAATCAGTTTTCACGTAACCCATCTTAAATGGTGTACTGACTGTTTAAAAAGATTAAAAAATGCAAAATACCTGCTGGTGTAAATTTGACAAAAAGTTGTCATTAATACTGCAGATCTGTTTCTCATATTGCTTTCTTTAAAGACATTAATGTGATTTCAGTTCATATGTGTAGTCACAAAAAAGTGAAACCAACTATTGTTGTAGGCTCTCCTTTGCATACAAAGCATTTAAGGAAAGCACAGGTTATACGGTTAATTTTAAGTTAAGTACCGATTCACTTTCACTTTATGTTATGTGATATTTGGAAGAACTCACACACGCGCACACACATATTTTCTGTGCAAATGTATATGAACTAGACTGAAGATTAAATTATGTTTGTTGCTTGTTTTAAAGTGTATTACATGTTTTATATAAACAAATGTATACAACATATCCAGTAAAACTTAATTTTATTTTTAAAATAATAAATCCTTCTAATTCAAAGCATTATTTGCACTGAGCAATCATACAATTGCTGCTTTTTTGAAAGGAATATAAAGTCATCATTATCATTTTCTTATGGTAAGGAAGTGGGCATTGTGGCACAGAAATAAAATCCTTTCAGTTTTCAATCCTGTAGCATTTATTTCTCTAGTGAAAGAGTTTTCTTTAAAGGTTGTTGTAGCAGCAGGAATATATTGTTCACTGTCTGGCAACACACAACAAAAAGAGAGAAAACATCAAGTAAGTCTAACCTTAAAAATGTTAAAAATGAATATGTATAATGTGTTCCTAATTTAAATTATTATATTCTGATTTACAAAGTTAATATTTTTGTCATAAATGATTGCGTTTAAAACAAAAGGAACATTAACATTAAAACATTGACATTTAAAATCTAATATGTATTAGTGTATTTTTTACTATGTTGTTTAGTGTCAGTTACAGTATATGACCCATTAATTGTGAATAATTTACTGTTATTACTTTAGTACATATTTAACAAAGGTAATCTAAAACAAGTGTTACCATTTATTCTTTTATATAAAGGAACACATGTTGTACCACTAAAACATACCAGAATGGGGTTGTACCGTTTTAAATCATGACAATGGATAGATTTTATAAGCTCATTTAACACAAACAAAGTTTATGTTTGTTTCTTTATCTAATGAACAACTCTGCATCTTTATAGAGTACCAGCTAGAATAATAAAGGTTACGTTTTACGTACCCTGAATTACATCTGAGATGTTTTACAATTAAAGCTTTTTTAAGACAAATCTTATGTATAAAGACATAGTATAAAACAAGTCGAGCAGATCCATGTTGCCACGATATTTATATGTTTCAATTGGTTGAATAAATGTAATTATTGATTTTAGTTTACTAATAATTCCAAATCCTTCTTTATTGTAGGGTATTTGACCACCACTGCAATATTTGCAATACATTTGTGGACGGCACTACAAAACATTTTCAGAGCAGCCAAAAGCATCATCAAACTTTAGAAGATGCCTTCAGGATTTTTTTTTTGCCCTGACATAACTCTGAAAGGCACTGCTGCTAGCCCTCTTGCATTGAGTATTCTGTTAATTGCACTGGAGGCAGTGTTTGAAAAAGAATTTACATGCCCATGCAAACACGGGTGGAGTGCAGTTCTAATATCGCTTGTCATCTCTGGACCTTCCTTAATGGCATTTGCAATAATGTTCTTCTTTTTTAGACTGTGTAGGTGTTGTTGTTGTGGTTATAAGTGTGGTTATGAGTATGGTAATAAGGGTGGTAATAAGGATGGTGATAAGGGTGGTAATAAGGATGGTGATAAGGGTGGTAATAAGGGTGGTAATAAACGTGGTGATAAGGATGGTGATAAGGATGGTAATAAGGATAGTAATAAGGATGGTGATAATGATGGTGATAAGGATGGTGATAAGGATAGTAATAAGGGTGGTAATAAGGATGGTGGTAATAAGGATGGTGATAAGATTGGTGATAAGGATGGTGATAAGGATGGTGATAAGGATGGTGGTAAGGATGGTAATAAGGGTGGTAATAAGGATGGTGGTAATAAGGATGGTGATAAGGATGGTGATAAGGATGGTGATAAGGATGGTGGTAAGGATGGTAATAAGGGTGGTAATAAGGATGGTAATAAGGATGGTGATAAGGATGGTGATAAGGATGGTAATAAGGGTGGTAATAAGGATGGTAATAAGGGTGGTAATAAGGATGGTAATAAGGATGGTGATAAGGATGGTGATAAGGATGGTAATAAGGGTGGTAATAAGGATGGTAATAAGGGTGGTAATAAGGATGGTGATAAGTGTTTTGTTAAGCGTGGTGAGAACTATCGTGAAAATCTTTCACAGTGTCTGATTCCACCTTTTGTGTGGATCATCATCTTTTTTCTTGATGGTGATTATTTTGCTTGTGGCGTGACAAATTTGGACGGAACTTATGTTTTTAATGAAGAGCTGAACAGGAAGTGGTGTCAACCCTCTGATTGGGACCCGAAAGGAAATGTGAGCGATCTACTTCAGTATCATAATTTACTCTACTATTCTCAGGTAAATATTATTTACAGTAAGAATTTATCATGTGGTCTTCAAAGAATAAATATATGCATAAAAAAAGGTATTACTTTACTTGTTTTAAATATTAATAATTATAAAATATTGTTTTCTTTCAGACCGTTGGTTATGTTTTTGTCATTATCTTCAGTATTATCATTATCGGTGTAGGTTGTAGTAACTGGTGCAAAAACCAGAATGATGAGAAAGAAGCAAATAGCTCAGATCCTAAAGCTGGCAACTCTGCAGAAAATAATGTATATTCAAGTGAAGATAAAGCTGCAAGCAGTAATGCACCTTCAAGCGGTGATGCAGCTGCAAGCAGTAATATACCTTCAACTGGAGATGAAGCTGCAATCAGTAATGCACCTTTAAGCGGTTATGCAGCTGCAAGCAGTAATACACCTTCAACTGGAGATGAAGCTGCAAGCAGTTAAGCACCATCAAGTGGAGATGAAGCTGCAAGTAGAAATGCACCTTCAAGCAGTCATGCAGCTGCAAGCGGTGATGGGTCAACTGGATGCTTTGGTTGTGTTGTATGTTGTTGATTTGTTCATTTAAGAAAAGCTTTTCACTGTCATGCATTGATGCATATTCTGATGCCCACCACCATTTTGGTTTAATATACTGTAGACGGAAGGGATGTTATTTTTGTTGCTTTACAGATGATAATACAAAAAGGTTTTCAAAAAGTGTTATTTAGTAGACAATGCATTTCCTATTGGTAATTGAGGAAACTAAATGTAGTCCGGTGATTTTACTGTAATGCTGTTATATTTGGTTAAGTTTGCTGAGAGCAGTGTGTGTAAAACAATTCTTTATAGTATAAAAATCCTTACACTTGACAAACTGTAATAGAAAAGACAACTGTCTAACTGTCAACTGTTCACAGTTTTTATTGTATTAAAGCAACACCAAAGAGTTTTTTTACCTTAAAATAACGTTTCCAAAAAAGTTTCAGTGGTTCATCCTCTCAAAACAGGGTGAACGGCACTTTCACATTTGCTTTGCAGCCCTCGATTTGCCAAAACTGCACTAAAGAAGTTTCCAATCGTCGGGTTCTGTAGTTCGAGTTAAAACTACAAAAACTTGCTTTACGGCAGACCTACAATCCAATCAGAGCCAGCTATGCTGCAGTATTTACGACAGTGGGTAATGGACAATTACGCTTCTAACCTGTAGGGGGAGCAAAGAGCAATAAGTCTTTAGTGTTGCTTTAAAATGCCCTCTGTCTTCTATGTTGTTCAACTTTCCTCATCTGTAACTCTAGTCCCTCATGTAAACATAGCTTTTGGAAACTACACCTGTTGTTGACTCCTCTCTTATTTCTAAGTTGCTAAATTGATAATGTGTCTGCTTAAAAACTAAATGTAAAAGAAATCAATGTTCCAAGTGTGTGGATGCCCTGTTGATTATAATCCAGTGTCTCACTTTCTAAAAAAAGTTTTTGAAGTGATCATCTTGTCACTGGTTACTCTTGAAGGCATAATGATAAGCAAAAAGACTGTTGGGTTATAGGGCTCTATCTTACACCCGGCGCAATGCAGCGCAATGCGCGACGCAAGTGTCTTTCGCTAGTTTCCACCCTAATTTTCACGTTTAGTGCCGCGTTGTTTAAATAGCAAATGCATTTGCGCCCCCTTTTGTGCCCATGGGCGTTCTGGTCTGAAAATGAGGTGTGTTCAGGCGCATTGTTGGCGCGTTGCTATTTTGAGGCAACTAAAATAGACTACACCATTGACCAACAAAAACCTGGTCTAAAGTCTAAAGTCAATGGCGCAATGTGTTTTATTTTATTTAAAGAGCGCATTAGTAAAATGCGCCTATAAACGGGAGGACAACGCGGGTTTGCTTATCACAAAGTACATGAATGCGCAGCAGCACAAAAATGCTTTTAAATATGAAAGATTAAAGGATTGAATGTAAAAGATTATTATTGAGTCTCTTGGACATAAATGAGGACTAATTATGAGACGTTAGAAGGCGCAAAGAGCTGCTTCACCTGCAGCCTGGTAAGTAAATAAATGCTTTGCTTTAAACAAATGCGTCTGTTTTTAAATGTTTTTTTAATGCTACCTCACGGATTTATTGTATGATGTACCTGTGGATATGGTGAGATGAGAAATATTTTTAAGTAATGCTTAAAAAAACTCTTTGCTAAAAAAAACGCTGTCCAAAGTGCTGAAACGTGAGGAGAGCCGTTTGTAAATTCTTTATCTCCTGTTTGTTACAAATAAAGTATTTTTAGAGTACAAACCTTATCTTAGATACTTGTAAATTATGTTTTGATGATATTGGATAGCCATACATTTAAAGCAATTACAAGCCTGCTTTTTACTTCCATGACTAAAAGAAAACGGGTTTTAAAGGTTTTAATAAAAAAATTACAATTTTAATACAAGTGAAAAACAACACAATTATTTAACATTTATCTTAAACTGGGGATCTTCTTCCTCCGCTTAGTTTTTCAGTTTACAAAGTCCGTCATCTAAATAGGGATTAGAAATAGCGCCAGAGCAACTTGCTTTTAAAGGGGATGAGAGCTGAGACTCTCATTGGTTTACTGCACGTTACGCCCAAAATACTCCCATTACAATAGGACCTACCCTTTTCGACCATGTGCTCGGCGCAAAAAACATTTTTCCCGTCGTTAAATTAGCACAAGTGGATTCGGACACGCCCATTTAGACGTTGCGCTGTGCGCTTCAGACAATGCGCTTAGATCGTTAAAATAGGGCCCATAAACTTTCATTAACATGCCTATAAGTGAGTGTCACAAGGTCCAACATCTGTTTTTGCATTCAATATGTCTGTTGTTCACCTGTATCACATATTGGTGATATTTCAAAGCTTTGTTTTTTCAAATTTTTTAAAATTAGTATTTTTAAGTGCATATGTAGACGAAGAAGCATTTGTATTAAAGGGGAAATCATATAATGATGTCGTGGTATCTTTGCTCATGTTCCTAATGAACCGTATATAACATGTGATTTGTCTTGAGATACTCCCGGACGTGATTATTAAAGCTTTCTATGTGCAGTGTCTGGATTCCTGTCTGGTTATTGCTGATTAAAGCAAACAGATTAAATTCCTTACCACACTGTGCAGCAGAGAATGCAGCATTTGTTTAGCTTTGTTCACCTGAGTATAATATAAAAGATGGTAGGGATCATTGTCAGGTAGGTCAACTGATGTAGGTGTCTGGGGATATCTATGGTAAATCTTTACCATAACTGTTTAAATCATTTTTTATGCGTGCTCCCACAACACTGTTTTCTACCGGCTGGCTATTGAAACTGACATCTCGCACAAAAAAGGGAAATATGTCCCATCACTTACTTCCGCGTTTGAAAATAAGGTGGATATAGCACTTAAAGTGGTTGCCCTATATATGATTACAAGCCAATGTACCACTTTTTGTGTTATTTAGCACCATTTTTATTTAGTTTGAGCCTATAAGCAGGCATATGATACAGTCACACCCCCTTAGTATTCACTTTAAGATGATATACTTTTAAATGTAATTTTGTAAAATACATTTAGGTGGTTTGATCAACAAATAGATTATAAACAAATTAAATATTTATTTTAAAACAATTTAAGAGTAATTTTAAGGATTATTCTCAATTTATCCTTTTAATGGCATTACTCTTAAATAGTTTAGCTTACTTTTAATAAAGCTCTGATATATTTTTGGCCATTTCTGTGCAAGAAACAAAAGTGAAAGTCTTTACTTTCTTCAAACCGGTTTAAATGATTAAAGATCTTTCTCTTACTGTTTGTGTGATGTATCTAGTAAATTACTTTTGATGTTTAATAAATAAAATAAAAGCTATAACAAATATTTTTTTTTAATTAATTTATATGTTTATTATTTAATATTTATGTTTGCAACTAATTATTTGTATTTATCCTTTTTTAATTATAAACATTTAAAAAAAACATTTAAAATAAACATTTTAAAACATTTATTTTCTCTAGCAAGCATGAGTTTCTTTTTTGTTTGTTTCTAATTGCTTTAAGCTTGTTTCTTTGTTTTGTTTGTTTCAATACGTAAATGTGAAAATAACCGAATGGTTATCTTGTATGGCAAGGTACTGCCCATATGCTAAGTGATAAGAAAGTGTTGAAACACAGAAAGCTCCTTATAACAAGAGCAATACAGGTAAGCCTAAAATCTGTCTCTTTAAGAACTGACATTGTTGTTTCATATGACATTCAATGTTTGTTAACTTCATAAAATCATTTAAAAGTGCCCTAACTTATCAAAAATTTAAAATGTAATGTCATTCACAGATGTAAATAATCATTAATCTATGTAATGTATTTGAAAGGCATCTGTTGAACTAACCGGTTTACATTTATGTTACAGAACACATTTTTTCTCTGACAACTGTTAAACTATTACAGAAAACAAAATGAACTTAATGCAAGGATTCGTGACTAAATTTAAAGCAACATTTTCCTCGAGTGAAATTTTCAGTTCATTTCCAATGAGCTGTTTGGTAATCGGATTGGAGTCTTTGGTCGATTTGGGGTTTTCCTGTCCGTGCAAAATCGGCTGGAATCAAGTCCTTTCGGATTTGGTGTTGACCGCTCCTGCATATTTAGCCTTTGTTTTGACGTTCATATTAATAAGGCCCTTCAGATCTCAATGTAACTTGTGGAAATGTAAACAAATAGGTCGACCTAAAGGACTTCTGCACTGTATGGCTCCACCTATTGTGTGGTTTTTCCTCGTGCTACACGATGGCGACTATTACACGTGTCTTCGTACGGACTGGAACGGAGTATATGTTTTTGATCAGATTCTGGATAGGAAATGGTGTAAACCTACTGAGGTGAACGCAAGTAGAGACGAACTCCAACTACGAAATCAGACTCAAATTATGTTCGCTGACTCAAGGGTAAGTTCATTTTTATGTAAAAATACATGAAACGTTTATAAGTTATTGTATTATTAATGCATTTACTTTTTTTAAGATTTATAGTTATTATCTGATCATTTCCTTTTCCGCTGTGATATTAGTAAGCGTTTGCATCTATGACTGCTTTGCATGTGAAAATTTAAACTGTTGTGGAGAAAAACAGGACAATGCAGGACAACAGCAGAATACAGCGGGTAATGATGAAGCCATAGAACTCACTGCTTTATGAATGGACAAAATTTGACTGAATTTTGCTAATGTTTACATATACATACTGCACCCTCAGTATGTACTACACTGGAGATGGTGAAGTAATTGCTGTTTAATCTACATCTATATGTCTGTAATTTTAATATTATTTTTTTATAAAGTAGGCTACTATTACAAATACTATGACTTTTTAAAATGGTGCTACTGTATAAGTTAATTTATTAGGTTGTGTAGTCTCAAAGTAAAAATAATACATTGAAATGACTTTTCAGCTTACTTGAAATAAAAATTTAAGGCAGCTAATTTGTTACAGTGTGCTTTTAAGCATGCAAAAATGTAACACATTTGTCAATGTAAAAACGCATTTTTATCTAAAAAGACGTCAAATTCATGCTATTATCTGTATGTAATATGTCTGTACAATGCAACATGATCTCATGGAAAGTTGTGTTATATACACGCAAAATTTGATAAATTTATTACTGTACATGGAACGATATACAGCTTTTTTACGTGCCTTGAGCGTGAATGTCTTTTTCGTGATTGCACAAATTTCTATAAATAGTTTCTCGTGTCCGTGGCACAACTTTCTTTTTCGTGTCATTTTATGTATTGTTTTCTAATTTTTTCCCTTATTTTTAAATCATTGTCGCTTGGGGTTAGATTTGGGGTTTACTTTTATGTATTGGTTTCTACACGTTTTTCTTCCGCTTTTAAAACAATTCTCGCCTGAGTTCAATTTCAATTCAATTTTATTTATATAGCCCTTTTCACAATTGTTAATTATTTCAAAGCAGCTTTACATTAATAGATGTAGGAAAAGCATAGAAAAGCGAGCGTAGTAATAATGTAACGTATACAGTAAAGTAGTAAGTTAAGCCAAAGGTGGCGGACTCTCCAGGGGCGGAAAAAAACCCTAGGAGAAAAACCCTACTGGCTAGTCCAGGGGGAAAACTCCTAGGAGGAGAAAAACCCCTGAGAGAGATACATATTTATTTATATATATATATAAATACTATCGGGGTATGTAAACAGGTAAGCGAATTAAACTGGTTCCGCCGGTGGTCACTGGTCAGGCATCGGCTGGGCATCTCGTTGAAGAACGGTCAGTAGATTAGTGGTGTGATGAACTTCACAGCAGCAGGAACTGGGTCTGTTTGTCTCATTGTCCTCGGGGTCAAGGACGAGACAGGGAGAGAGAAACAGAATCCTATTAGCGTAGGGGCCGTTCAGATGTAATGCAAGTTTCATACAGTATTGTGGTTTAAGTCAGCTCAGTTCCAGACAGGCTAATTATTGCGGCATAAGTATATTACCCAGATGCAGAGGTGGAAAGTAACGAATTACATTTACTCACGTTACTGTAATTGAGTAGTTTTTTTGTGTACTTTTACTTTTTTGAGTAGTTTTTAAAATCTGTACTTTTACTTTTACTTAAGTATGTTTTATTTAAAGTATTGTACTTCGCTACATTTTAAATCATATCCGTTACTGAGTAAAAAAAATATTTTAAAAAAGCAAGGTGATAAAGACGCGCAACGGATGATTGATGGGCGGGGGAACGCGCAAAAAGAACCATGGAGACGGACGAGACAGTCGCGCGCTAATGCAGACCCGCCTCAGTTCAAATCTTATGAAAGAAACCCCTGGTCATATTTAAGCGACCACTTTCCACTGACGCTAAGCAAGTGTTTCTTTCCTATGAAAGGTAGGATTC
This sequence comes from Paramisgurnus dabryanus, assembly GCF_030506205.2. Lineage (NCBI taxonomy): Eukaryota > Metazoa > Chordata > Actinopteri > Cypriniformes > Cobitidae > Paramisgurnus > Paramisgurnus dabryanus. The sequence continues at coordinate 9,846,534 of NC_133360.1, read as the reverse complement.
ATGCTTTGAGTACGAAATTGCCGACCGGGTTTCTACCGCTCATTTGCACGACGCGTTTTTAATAACATGCGCATTATCTTCCGAGGTCTAGCAGCTTTGCGTCAAGTCAAACACAACTTCAGAACGTCCTCGAGAATGCGCAGGTCATTAGACCTTGCAAAGAGAGAGAGAGAAAGAGAGAGAAAGAAGATAAAGGTCTGACATCAGGTACCCAGGTCAGGGAAGCTAGAAGACAATAAACGTGTCAAAACTATATAGCCATGGCACTCATCTCATTATATGCTCATTTAAACTATAGTTTAATAAAAAAATGTATGTTACCAGCAATACATCAATTACAACCTTACTATAGTGATTGTATTTACTAGCTGCTGACCATTTTCAAAAGTGCATAACTCACATGTAAAAATCATTAAACAATTCCATAAATGTTTCTTAGTTTAAAAAAGCTTTTTATTTTATTAACTTTTTGTTATTGCACTTTAATTGTTAAGATGTTCCTACAATTAAAAACAACTAGTTTGAGATTTATATTCCCTTGTAGTTTTTGAACTATACTAGAATCCTCCACCTCTCCCGTTGTAAAAAAGTAACTTTTACTCTGAGTAAAGTTAAAATTTCTTACTTTTTACTTTTACTTGAGTAGATTTTTAGACAAGTAACTTTACTTTTACTTAAGTAAAATATTATTAAAGTAACTTTACTTTTACTTGAGTACAATATTTTATTACTTTTTCCACCTCTGCCCAGATGAGTTAGGTGAGTGCTTTGTTCTACATAAACTAACTATTGCGGGAGAAGTACATTTACTGGACATATTATGTGAAAGCTTTGTTAAAGAAGAATGTCTTGGGGTTGGGGTTAAAGTTGGGGTTTGGGTTAGGATGTCTAAAATGTAACAGAAAGTGATTCTAACCCCAACCCTAAGTGACAATGGTAAGAAAATAAAAATAAGAAAACAATAAGAAAACAATACATAAAATGACATGAAAAAGAAAGTCGTGCCACGGACACAAAAAACTATTTATAGAAATTTGTGCAATCACAAAAAGAGACATTCATGCTCAAGACATGAAAAAAGCTCAATTGCGTGCCATGGACACAAATAAATTAATATAATGTTCCTTGACTATAACACGACTTTGAGTGAGATTAGTCTGGTACAATAACATATCTGTACATACATGTATTTTTGCTGTTATTTTGTTTTTCTTTTTTATATTATTACTATATTATTTTTGTTTAGTTTTTTTTACCATGTATTTCCTACAGTATAGCCTTTTTCACACAGTAATTTCGGTATATTACCATAAAATTTACCAGAATGACTTTAGCAGTAAATACAAAAATGTGCTGTTCGCACACGCAGTGACGTTCCAGCTTTTTACCCGTAAGACGTCAACGACGTTGTATTTGTAAACAATGGCGGGTTATGACTTCATATCTACGGTCCATATTTTGTTGTATCTTAAACCCATTGGAAACAGTTATTTGTACATGTATTATTTACCATTTCATGCATTTATAGTGTAACCATTTCAATTATAACTTTAACTTTATAACTGTTATTAAAATTTTTCATTTATAAATCTGTTGTTAAGTTTGATTTAATGTTAATACTTAAAAGCTACCTATTGCAATTCAATACATTTATAATTTAGCAATGCTCTCCTACATATTTTGTTATCATAACTGCATTTATTTTCGTCATTGGTATAAGTTGGGTAATTGACAAGAAATATACACAAATTCACACCACATTGCTGTTTACGTTTCTTCAGGCATTTCATATAGCTGGAACCACTGTGAATCCACACTTACAAATCATTGTGCGATTGTTTGGCTGTCTGTGTGGTTAAAAACAAAGTTTGAGAAGCTGTATCTGTAGTGAAACTGCAGTGGTAGCAGCAGCAGCATGTAGGCTGTCAATCGTAGAAGTGGGCGGGACACCCAGCTAAGCCGAACCCTTGAAGCACAAAAATCAGTTTCAGATGAAAAACAGGGTGGGTTCATACTTACATTTTTTATGTACATTTTTGTAACATTGTAAGTCTTCTTTTTGAACACATTTGGATATATAAGTCTAAGGAAACCTTCTATACACAGTAAAACCGCAGGTATTTTTAATGCTAGTAACAAAGCAGATTTGTGCTACGTTTTAGTCCTTTTTAGTTACTTAAAAATACACCATGTGCTTCTAAATGTGCATTAAAGACGAGAAACTGAAAGTCATTGCAAAAGATTACCATCAGAATGAGCTATGGAAGACAAACAGACAAAAGATTTGACCTATTGTCTAAATCTTTAACTTTACAGTGGCATGATCACTGCATATGGAAAATATGTCTTACGTTTTTACGTTGCCTTTAAAACATGACACACATTCAAGGAATACCTATTTTTGTGTTTCTCTTTACTATAAACTTGTCAGAAAATGTTTTTCATAACAACCAGATCTTATATTTGCAGGTCTTGTTTCTGTGTCATGTTTCATGTTTGTAGATATCTAATGCAAACATCAGTATTCTGCAGTAATAGAGAAGCATACCCACTGAAAATGACAGAAAATAGATAAATATATATTTCTAAATATTTTCATACTTCAATGTCTGTTCAATGACAGCTGGGGGGCATATTTTGACGATTTTTCAGACAGTGTAAGTACACTGAAGTTAAATCTGAGAGATTATAAGCTCCTTTAACACCAACTTTAGAACAGACACATACTCATAATGTAGTTTTTTTCACTTTTGCTTTGCAAAAGTCTGTTTTGTTTTGCAAATCATTTGGACAGGACTATGCTTTCAGTAAAGAGAAGCAACCAAGATCATCTACTATCAATCTCAGAAGATGAATTTTTTAACCTTCAATGCTTATCTGAGACAATCTGTGGTCTTCGCCTCTTTTCCATTGAGTTTTTTGTTAATGGTAGTGGAGGAGTTGGTCGAACAAAATTTTTCATGTCCGTGCGGATATGAAAGAAAAAATGAGCTAATAGCATACATCTTCATCGGGCCTTGTCTTTTCACGTTTACATTAATGTTTATTCTGTTAAGATCCTGTAAAAACAAATGCTGTCAGTTTTCTGCAAAAGCAAATGAGTCTTCAGATGCTCACTTGGATTTTTTTACAATTTTTCTACGCTGTCTGATTTCTCCTGTTATGTGGATCATCATCTTGTTACTTGATGGTGATTATGTAGCTTGTGCCTTAACAGAGTTGGAAGGAAAATATGTTTATAATGAAGAAATGGGCAGAAAGTGGTGTGAACCAACTGAATGGCACCTTATAAGAAATATGTGCAATCTACAACGAGATTATCAGAGGTTTATCTGCGATTCTCAGGTAATTATCTGGTAAAAACTTCTGTTGTTGTCTTAAACAATATTTATTTAATAAAAAAAGCTTCAGTGCTATTCAAAAGTTTTTATTGATTTGTTTAACAAATCAATATTATTTATTATTAATATACTACTTCAAATTTCTTTCTTTTTTCTCTCTTTCTCTCGTTCTTTTCAGATATGGGGTTATAGATTGATTATTGCCATCAGTTTATTCAATATCCTTGTGAGTGTTTTTGACAAACTCAGAAACACAAAGCAGGCATCAAAATGAAGAACAGTGCAATGAACAGTAAATTATTAAAAATAAGTGGTTTTACACTTTTGTAACAAATGATCAAAAGTTGCAATATGGTACAACTTTCTGTTTAGTTTGGTCATTAAATATATGCCATGTGTCTGTTATGCAATAAAGAAAAAGTGAAAGAGAAACCAAGTCATGTTGTGAATGTCATTTGTGCAGCAGACTGGCAGCTGTTTGCCAGTAACTTGCTGCCACTAAAAGGGTGACCAGACACAATTAAATTATTAAATTAAGAATTTTAGTCTTATAGTAAATGATTGAGGTCAAAACATTAATTTGTAAACATAAAAACCTGTCAATGTTTAATGTTCATTTAACTTTGAAGAAACTGTTGCCAGTAATTAACATAAATTTAAAGGAACAGTATGTAAGAAATTTATATCAATTAATCATAAAATGGCCCTAATATGTCACTAGACATTAAGAAATCATTTCCATTTCAAATACTTATATCACTGACAACAGTGGTCTGGCCAGGATATTGTCATTTAAAAAGTGGAGTTGCAGCCCTCAACTGATGTTTATGTTGTCATTTTGTGTATTGGCCACTAGTTGTGTGATTGCAGTACCAGTTTTAGCCACAAGTTTTGTGATTGCAATACCAGTTTTGGCCACAATCCTACATACTGTTTCTTTAAATCTACAGTAAGTTACTGGCAAACACCTGCATAACTAAAGCAATATATTTACAGTGTAAGATTCAAATATGAACTTATGCTGCAGTTCTACTCTTTACATTTTGACCTCAATCATTTACTATAAGACTAAAATTCTTAATTTAATTGTGTCTGGTCACCCTTTTAGTGTACATATTTAATTTTTATTGTATTACAAGTATCTTATTGTGCATTTAGTTGCTGAGTTTCCTTTCAAGCAATTTTTATGCATTAAACTATCTAAGAAATATCAATGGAAGTAGGTATGTGTGCTATAAATGCTGCCACTAAAGAGGAGGCTTTTGCTAAATGTTTGAAAAACATTATTGGCTCATTTCTGGTCAATGTGATGCCAGCCTCCACCCTTTAGAAACAAATGAAAACACACCTGTTCTTCATTCACTTGACTAATCCAAAACTTTCTTTTGTTAACTTTAATATTGTTGTAATTGTTATACAAAAAAAAAAAAAACTTTTATGCCGTTGACCACTCCCCAGCTTCTACTTTTAAATGGGTGGACTGTGATTGTGTTGGGTCTTAGGCATGTTCAATTCTCCATTATTTGTAAATCACTTTGACACAGTAATTTTCTGCATTTTAATTCATCGTATTCATTTTAAAGATTGAGGGCATAGTTATGTAATGTGAAATATCAAATATAACTGGCCCTAAAGTTGCTTAAAAGATCTTACATTTTTTTATTTAAAAAATTCAAACTTAATTAAAGGCTACACCAACAAAATGTTTCTTAGGGTCTACTCAAATTTATTTACATTTATTTACACTTTCACCCCCCCACACACAATTTTTTATATATATATTTTTTTAATATTCACATATTTTTCAAATATGATAAACATGGGCAAGTCTTATATCAAATGAAAGCTCTCACTCTCAGGAATGATGCTACATTGTTATTTTTGTTCTATTGTCATCACATATCCAACAATCGTTGAATGAATAATGAATTTTTACGTGAAACTTGAGTGTGAACTGCCTCAGATAGCACAGATTAATCCTTTGCTATGTATTATATGTGCAAAACAAAACAAAGTATTTAATATGAAAAAGTTATTTTCACTCCTTTCAGTAAAATAAGAATAACTTTTGAATTCGACATGATAAAGAGATCATTCTTTTTTTGGGTGTTCTGTGTGCTTTCAAAGACAGTGTTTACAACTTTAAAAAAAAGAGCAAATTTGGTGGGCTATCATATGAAAAACAACATTAATAGCAATATTTGTCACAAACAGCAGCTTTTTATGTAACTTCAAAGGGTTTTTTGTAAAATTATATAAAGATATTGCATTTATTCCAATGTATGTGGTTATGGGGACACTTTAAATATTTTTAGGCTGAAATTGAATACAAAAAGGGTATTATTCCTCCCTTCAGTTGGAGTAAAATAACTTTTGCATTTATTATGATAGAGAAAAAATAATTTTTCCTTTGTAAGCTGACATTTGATGGAATCAAAGACTTTAGAAAAAATCATTAAAAAGCACCTTTTCATTTTTGTGTTAATTAAAGGACTGACAACACATACAACCACATTTAGCTCTTTCAACAGTGTTTTATGTCATTTCAAAGGGCACATGCTATCTACCTGTAAAATGCTAACAAACTTTTGTATGTGCACCTCTGCATGTGGGTATGGGAAGCTTTGGAAATTGGGTAGGCCAAATCCAGGCTCAAATCCCCAAAATAGCCTCTGTGCTTATCTTAACCTAATTAAAATGAGTAACTTTTAGTAAAGAAATCTTTTAAATGTTTGTTCTGGTCACTTTCTGTAAGAACCAGCTCAAACAAAGCAAGAAATTGGTTCTCTGGGTATTAACAAGATTGTTTTTAAACTGGTTTGAAAACTAACAGAACAACAATTGTCATACTGTATAGGCAAGTTTTACCATTGTTTAAAAAGAAAGTAAAATGCGAAGTACCCACCAATGTAAATATTTGAGTTGGGTCTGGCAAGAATATAAATTGAAATTATAGACAGACAGAAAATGGGCCGGTACAGTACAGACAAGAGCAAGTACAGTACAAGAGAAAGTCGAAATATTTTGTCCTGAGTAAAAGGTAAACATGTCTGTCTGTGTAATTTGTTTTTTTTAAAACTTTATTATAAATTATGTCTTGTGTGTTATATAGTCACGTATTTTTTGTATTCTTTTTTCGTGCTATTATCACGAAATTTCGTGTTTTTTGTGATCGTATAACGAATTCCTGTTTTCTATATCACGTCTTAGTTACTCGACTGTTTTTTCCAATTTTTAAAACATTGTCGCTTCGGTTTAGGGTTAGATTTGGTGCTTGCATTAGAATGTCACTTTATATATTGATTTATAAAAAAATTTCTGATTTATTTTTTATATGTCGCCTGGCGTTAGGGTTAGAGTTGGGTTTGGTTAGGGATGTCATTTTATGTCAATCTACATAGAGGAACCATTTTTGGTTACCTTTATGGTTCTATAAATAACCTCTAACATCCATTTACTCTTTGTAATGAAAAGGCTACAACAAATGACTATGATCTTGCAGAGAACAGCAAACATAAGAGCTTACATGCACTTTTAAAAATGAACTGTGCTACACAATCCCATAGAATAACAATTTAACGTTCATTGTAGTAAAAAAAGGTACAAATTTATTTGTTCTTTTAAAGACCTATGACTTAAAGGTTCTTTTAAGAACCAAAATGGTTCTACTATAATGCTGCTACAAAACTTTTGAAATACCTTATGTTTTAAGAGACAACAAGAAATAATTTCAATGACAGGTGTCATGAAATACTACACAGACCTGTGACAAAAATCATGAGTCTTTATATAGTCTCTATGAGTCTATATGGCATGTTTTATGCTGGTTGTCTTTTTTATAATGAATGACAATATATAATAATAATAATATAATAATAAATTGTCATTTATGAGTGATTGCAATAATTAGACTTGATTAGCCTAGATTAGATAGTTTTGTATTATTATAATAATTGTGTAGAACAATTTATTATATTTTATTATTCATTTTAAAAATGAAATTTGAAATAAAATTTTATTTTATGAAAAATGAAATTAGCTTTTCAAAGAGATAAAACTCTTTGAAAAGCTAATTTCATTTTTCATAAAATAAAATTTTATTTCAAATTTCATTTTTAAAATGAATAATAAAATATAATAAATTGTTCTCTTTGAGTGATCGCAATACAGTTAGACTCTATAATTTTATATCATTAAAATAATTGTATACAAAATACATATTTTTGAAAAGCAAATTTTATTTTCTTTAGATTGTCCTTACAAGCTAAGCAATATTAGATTAATTTTATCTAAATTGCTTAACTAATAGTACACTGTAAAAATAATGTGCTGGTTCAACTTAATAAGTAAGTTACCTGGCTGCCTTTGAGTTAATTTTAAGTTACGTTAATTCAACTTAAAAAATTGTTGTGTCAACTAATATTTTTAATTTTAATTATCTCAAAATTTTAAGTTGCATTACACTTTGAAATCAAGGTAAAGTATTTGGTGTCATCCTCACAGAGACACACATGATTAAAGGTGCATATATGAGACAGTATTACCTGCTTACCTAAGAGTATTAACTTCAAAATTGGGTAGGGCACAGTGATTCTTACTATCAAGTGTACTGTAATGTGTCCGAAAGTTGCATTTAAGAGCTAAAATGCATTTATTAAAAAAAAAAAGATTTACTCATTATTGATACTAATTGTATTACTTATTTTTTATATTGTTTTCATATTTTTAATATAATTTAAAATATATAATTTTATAATTTAAAATATTTTAATATTAAAAATATTAAAATGTTCCTTAGTTCACAACATTAATGAAAGTAAAATGCAAGTGAAAGTAAAATGCAAGATACCCACCTATGTAAACATTTGAGGTGTGGACTAATGACAATTCAAATAAAAAATTTGAATGTAAGAATGTATAGAAATCACAGTCAGACCATCATAACAACATAAGAGCAAAGAGAGTAGAGAGCGAATACAAGAGAAAGTCAAAAATTAAATGACTCTACTGCATCGCCTGAGCATACGCGGGTATATCTTTATTTATCTACCTACCTCATTTCTTGTCAAGTTAATATTATTTATAAATAATATGGTTATGAATTTTCATTTAATAGGACATAAGTTATCATATTTATGTCGTAACATTTTATTGTGCTAAAAGTTGTTTATATGTTTTATATGTGCGTTTTATATTAGGATGTCAATCAGATTGCTAATGTGAATAATACATTTTTCCTGTTTATTGGCAGGTATTGCTCTTTCTTTTGAACTAAGCTGTTCGTGAGCATCCTGTAGGAGAAGTTTTCCTATTTCAAGCACTGTTGAACAAACCAGTCGTGTCTTGATTTAGAAAATGACTTTCAATACAGCTTTTTTTATGCACATAAAGAATGTGCTCACCTCATCTGCAGCTTTCACCTCTCTTCCACTGAGCTGTTTGTTAATCGGTTTGGATGCCTTGATTGATTTGAAGTTTTTATGTCCGTGCAACGTAGAAAACAGTCAAACTCTTTTCTGGCTAATCCTCTTTGCTCCTGCTTGTTTTGCTTTTCTTTTAATGTTCCTCTTGTTAAGGCCATGTAAATATGAATATGAGTTCTGTTCTCCTGAGTATTGGGGTTATAATTGTTGTTATAAATGCTATAAAGATTGGGGTCCTGATTGCTTTTCTAATTGCTGTTGTATTTGCTGTTATGATAGAAATGATATTAATAGAAAACGGTTGAACAATAATCATTGTGTAAAACAGTTTGTCCAATGTCTGGTTCCACCTGTTGTGTGGTTCTTCCTTGTACTTTATGATGGTACCTATTATGCTTGTTACAATTCATATTGGAGGGGCAAATATGTTTTCGATGATGAGTTAAATATAAAATGGTGTAAACCCACTTACTCATTTCCAGAGAACGATCGACAACGGCGTGTTGAATTTCAAGGTTTTCTTGTCACGTCTAAGGTAAATTATATTTGTTATTAGAATATTATATTATATTACATTATTATATATTATAGATTTTAAAATCATACATTCCCATCATTGTAAGTAATTACTGTATAAGGGATTTATGGAGATTATTATAACCACATGAATTCTTATTTTGCTATAAATTCATTGATTGTTTTTTTTTCAGATTATAAGTTATTATCTGCTCATTGGCTTCTGCTGTGCAGCAGTAACTCTGGTGGGTTTGTATGACTGCTGGAAATTTGGAAAATCAAGCAATGGAAATTCACAAGAGGAGAACAACTCCACAGCTTAACATATGTGGTAGTGCTGTAGTACTCGAGATCAATCTGGGGACTTTTTTTCTATTATCTTGACTTGTCTCAGCCGAGTCCAGCAAAATATGATTTTCTCTCTTTCAAAACAAAACCACGAATAGAGCATGATTGTGCAAAAAATTTTTAACATTATTGGTTTATTTCACAAACCATCTAGAATGGGCACTGAAATTGCTCGTCTGTTACATGGCTGGCTGCTTGGCATGTTAAAAAAGTTCATTCGGTTTATAATTTTGATTAATTTGGATTCTTTAGGACAAGTAATAAGTTCATCTATACCGCATGGGAACTATTTTTTATTTTATTGTATTTGTTACTTTTTCCATTGGCAGCTCAATGTGAATTGCTATAGTAGGCTACCTGTAGTGTTGTTACTCTGCACATGCTTTTTGATCATTACAAATAATAATGCAAAATGATTATCCTAGAATAGAAGAATAGCTATCTTTCGCATCACAATAATTATATTTACGTTATATTCACATTAATATTATATTTACTTAATTATAATTAAGTACATGGTCTTGAAGGGGATTCTTTTATTTACTGTACTTGTTTTTCACTTGTAAACTTGAGTTTGCTTGTTTATTCAAAATACTGGAGTGGTGAAGGCAAAATAAATACAGATTTTGTAAAGAAGCTTTCAGAGAAGTAACTGTATTTAAATCTTTATCTATACTTTGTAACTTTAATATTCTAATAAAACATATGGAGAAATTTTCTTCAGTATCAGTTTTTCTTTTTTTTTTGACAAGATTTTGCAGAAAAGTAAAAAGATTTGGAAAAAAGTATGATACTTCAATGGAAAAAGTTCAGCAAACTAATTTTGTCTTATATACAAGTTAGATATTGGATTTATTACATTTTATTTAGCATGTTTTCATTTGCAAAGCATTACTTGTGAAGCATGTTATTCTTGATAGTGTTATGCACTAAAAGAGGTGGACAGTAACTAAGTAAATTTATTTGAGTACTATACTTAAGTAAACTTTTTGAGATCATGTGCTTGCCTTGAGTATTATTTTTCTGGAAACCTGTTACTTTAACGTCATTACATTTGGAAGGCAAATAGGCTATTGTTTTTCATACTCCAATACATTTCTGTCAAGGTCACTCATTAGAAAGTAGTTATGTTGGCCAGAGGATTTTTTTTCTAAAACATGATTGTGTTTTTGCAGGAGACAAAAAGTCTATCAGTAATAACTCTTATAGGGTCATGTGTTGTAAAGTTTAGCTATTTTTTCATTTTTTTAAACACTTATCAACTGGCAACATTATAAACTCAAATTCAGTGCTCTTAATAATGATGCAAATATATATATTTTTTCTCTGATAAGTGAAGCTTTTCTATGTTTTATGTTTATGTTGCTACCTTTTTGTAACCCTATGTTTACTTTATTATTATACATGTGGTATATCTACACACAACCCTAACAACAACAGAAAGCATAGGTTCATTTTTTAACTCGAATTTGCATGATGTTTTTGCATATTATAAGTAGTAGTGCACAGGGCTGGACTGGGACAAAAAATCGGCCCTGGCATTTTGGCCCAGACCGGCCCACTACATAGGATCACAAATACCACCCATCTTTGTGCAATCTTGACTACCAACTCCATATAATGATTAAGTAAAAAAGTATAAGAGCTGACACATGACATTACAATAAATGCAAGCACTGTAAATGGCTTTGCTGGTTTTAAAAATCTGCCAATTGTCTTAGCCAGTGAGTGAACAATGTTTAAACTAACCATTCTGACCACCTTATGATAACACTGAGACCTGATAAATGTTACAATAAAGTCGCAGTCTCGCGGCAGAGCCATGAGTCCCATTACATTGTGTGCAGAATATTTTGATCACTTTTTTTCTGAACAACTTTTACAAATTCCAAACTACAGTAATTTTAATAACCATCATTCATTTTGTATATATCTTTTCCTTTCATCCTATTTTATGCCCTTGCTGCCCGAATCAGGATTTCTTGTCTAATGGTCACACCTCAATTTTGCAATTTCCATTAATGGCATCTTTCTTATGGACATCAAATAATGAATTTCCAGTTTGTGTGTTAAACATTTTTTGGCCCATTTTAAATGTGAAAGAAAATGTGCCTAATAATTATGCACACTTGAATATAAGGTGCTTTTTTCTCCAGCCAGCCATCATTAAATATAATGTATTACTTTATAAATGCTTTATTTACAAAATTGATGATAGTTATTAAGATTAATTTGTTTTGGAATTAGTAAAATATGTTTGATAAAAACTGTGATCAAAAGTTTGATGTAGCCACAAATCTAACTACAGTGTTTTAAAAGCAGTTCTACTTACCGCACGTCCACTCGCTTCTCGTCTCTTATTGTGATAGAAGCACACTGCATGCTTCATAAAATGTCATAAAAGTTGTGATTGGGCTAGCCAAATGTCAAATAAAAAGGAACCAATGGGCTGCTGATTAGGTGTCTCCTGGGCCGGTCTGTCTAAAAAAATGAACATCAAATTACGCTAACTTTTTTGGAAAATGCAGTTGCCACTGCGGCTTATAGCGCCATTAATGAATTATGTAAAAACAAAAACAAAGAAAGAAAGAAAGCAATGGGCCGCGTTGCCCGATGTACGAGTGTTATGGGCTGGTCAGACAAACCCCCTCTGTTTCTTGTGTCGGATGCAGTCCACACTGGGAGGGATGGAGCCTGTTAAGAGATTATTGGGCCAGCCCAGTGTCAGTATGGAAAATGAACCAATGGGCCGCTGTCCTTGCTTTATGGGCCGGTTGTTGGCCAATTTAAAAAAAATCATATATCCACCGGCCCCCAAGTGCGTCGGCCCACCGGGCATTTGCCCGGAATGCCAGATTACCAGTCCAGCCCTGGTAGTGCAGTGGTGAAGGTACTTTGTAATGGTGATTTATTTTAATATGTTTTCAGATAAGTAATGTAATAATACTTAAATCTTTTTCTAAACGCTTGTAGTTTCAACTTCAGTTTTCTCATAAAGTATGCAGAAGACTGTTGTGTCTGTTTGTTTTTAAATGTAGAATTCTAGAATTCTAAAAGAGTTGTAAAAAACCTAACAAGATTATGTAATACTTGAATGCATACATTGTAAAAAAAAAAGTAATTTGGGGATTAGTAAATGTAACTAAATGAAATTAGTAAATTCTATTAAAAAAAAAAATTATTCTTGTTTTTTAACCAAATTTGAGTAAAAATGACACAAAAAGGTGAGTAATTCTAAATAAAAACATTATTAAAGGAATAGTCTACTCTTTCGCCATATTAAACTATGTTATTACCTCAACTTAGACAAATTAATACATACTTATCTTTTTTCAATACGTGCACTGTACAGCGTGTTGTCAATGTGTTAGCATTTTGCCTAGCCCCATTCATTCCTATGGTACCAAACAGGGAAGCCACCAAACACTTCCGTGTTTTCCCTATTTAAAGATTGTTACATGAGGAGTTATACCAGTATGGTGCCACAAAATAAAACTTTTTTTTTGGTACCATAGGAATGAATGGGGCTAGGCTAAATGCTAACACATTCACAACACGCTGTACAGTGCACGCATTGAAAGAAGATAGGTATGTATTAATTCGTCTAGGTTGAGGTAATAACATAGTTTAATATGGCAAAAGGGTTGACTATTCCTTTAAGTAAATTTTATCATTTGTATACTGTATAAAAATAATACGCTGGATTTACTTAAAAATATAGTGCATAATTTTTGCATCCACTTTTTAAAGTAAGTTTTACGTGGAATTTTAAGCAATTGCTTAAAGCTTAAATTTTGATTGATGAAAAAATGTTGCACTTTTTTCCAGCATTAAATCCAGCGTATTATTTTTTCAAAGTATAGCACATCCAGGAACAAATGTAATCTCATTGGAGTTACTTAACAGTCACAACTTTTTTCAAAAACTACTTAAAATATCCCATGTGTACTGAGGTCCACTTTCCGTCGTGATGTTACACTAAACTTTTAATAGATCAATAACTGCAACAACTCTAACGGTTTAAACCTTGAACACTGACACCAACAAGTCAATGTGTTATTATACATTATTATTAGTCTCACTAGGAGTCATAATCTTCACCTTTTAACAGATTCCCACAGTATTTCAGGCGTAAACAGTGGGTTTACAACTGACAGTGGGTAAATTACAGCGCAGGAGTCGCTGTGTAACATTTGGCTGCCAGTTGGCTCTCTAAGTGGCTTCTAATCAGCCAAGTGCAAAAACGGTGAAGCAAACCTCTTCCTATTCCTCTCAAACAGTTAACTTTCATAATGACTGTAATTACCGTTTAGAAACAGACTTTGATTTGATTAAAACACTGACACTTTAACTTCTGTTGGAGGACGACACTCTCACAAGGGAAAACTGGGAATGTTAGTGTCCTGACTATAGTAAATACAGGGACATTTTTAACATTGAGATGACACTTAACATCTTAAGTTATATAAGCACTAATATTTATGGACAAGTGTGGTTAGATAAAATTAGTACAATGTGGATCTGTTATGATGTTTAATTAACAATAACTCACATATGGTGGACACTGGTGGCGCGTAAGACTCCTGCGGTTTACAGTAACAGATTTCCCGCTGCTCGTTCTGAATGACGCGGCCAGTAAACCCTTTCTTACCCTCATTATAGCGTTTCACAAACACGTCTGAGATGCTAGACATGTGTGAGATATAAAAATGGTCTGAACGTGTGTGAGACGCTTTGTGTTTTATGTGTCCAAACGTTTATTTTCCCTTAGGAGTACGGTAAGAAATGGGGCGGTTTATGGCACTGTTATGTGCGGTATTACATAGAGAATTGACTTTGACGTCTAGACAATACACGATCTTACCATCAAAGGCTTTAAAGATACTTTGTTTACATTTTTTTGTGTGCTTGTTAAACAGGCAAAGACTGTAAGAAATGTTTTACGATTATAATATAAAAGTTGACTCTTTCCAGAAGGGAAGTTTGCTGTATATGTTTATAATACAATACATATAGCTAAGTCTGTTTCTAATTTGTTAAAGACAAAGGAAACTTTTCAAAAAGTTCAAGGATAAAAAAATTGAGACATTAAAGTGATCTGATCTGTGATTTTTCTATCTTATGGGTTGTTAGACATTGACTGACAGTCGGTAGCGATGAAAGAATGCTTTTGTTGTGGTTGTAGATCACGTTTTCACATCGTAAACAAGCCCGAGTGACATCTGGAACAGGTTTTAACCCCACACACTGCGATCCTCTGACAGAGCGTCGGGATCAAAGCATCCGGAGGCTGTTTTCTGTGTCATGTTGTTTTGAGCGGTCAGGGGAAAGCTCCAGGAGGGGATCTATCAGTCTTTCCTGAGTCTGATAATGTTGATGACTTTGCGGTTTTGTTCTGTAGACAGAGCCTGAAAACATTTACAGTCATAGCTTACAGAGCTTTTTACGGACCGGTTGTAAATATTTTCCTTGTTTGGAGAGATACAATTCAGCATTTAGGTTGGGAGTAGAGTTTGTGTGCTTTGCATAAATATTTTTTTTGGCACAAACAATGTGGTGGAACAATGAGGCATTGTCAGAAAAAAAATTGTATTGAAATTGTTTAACTTAATTTGTTAAGTTACAGTAACATATATGTTATTGTTTTATCAAAATATATGACATCTAGTTTACATGTCCTTTTTTTTACTTTAACACCAAAACATACAAGAACAGAGTTGAAACATAATGTGTTTTTGAAAGAGAAATTTACATTTATGCATTTGGCAGATGCTTTTATCCGAACTGACTTACAATGCATTACAAGATATACATTGTGTTCAGTATATGTGTTCCCTAAAGATCGAAATCCAAGACCTTTGCCCTCCAGTACAATGCTTACCCATTTGATCAACAGGAATACTATTAAAATCTAAAATATAATATTAATATTATATAAGACCAAACACAACATTTGCATACTCTCTATTAACTGACCTACTAAAACAGAAATGTCACTTGTTTTCACTTACAGTATAATGTCCACTTTACTACAAGACACACAAAATGTGATACAACCTGTTGTATAAATACACTGTAAAAAGTAAAGGTTGAATTAGTATAATTAAAAAATAAAAATACTTTTTGAAATGGAAGTTTGTCAAACAAAATTTTCCCACTTTAAATAAAAATTTTATGTTGACATTTTTAAATATTTTAGGTGTTACCAATTGATTTTGTAAACAATTTTCACCTTAATATTTCACTTAAAGTGCAAACTTAAGTTTAAAAAAACTTTCGATTTAGGCGTTACCAATTAGGCTAAAGTAATTATTATGGTATTACGAATAGCTTTTGGGTTGAGTTTAGCATTAGTAATGATAACTATTAGTATTTTGAAAGCTTATGTGACTATATATTTCAATTCTGGGAGTGCCTTTTGGACAACAATGAAAAAAATTATTCATTGAATTTAATCAATGTATTTAAGCTACATTTAATCAAAAGTTTTATATTTTATTTTACTTTACTAATCTTGTTTGTTTAAATGTAGCTTAAATAAATTGATTGCAACCACTTACCTTAAAAAATTGATTAAATTCAATGAATCATTTTTTTCAGTGAATTCCTGTATTTTTTTTAGATCATGTGTATTTTGAGTGACATGTATCCTAGGGTGGTCCTTATTTTTTTTAACTTTTCAAAGTTCATGCTCTCACCCCACCAATATGTTTGAATAAAAAAATAGGATTTTTTTTCAATATTAATTAATATTTAGAGGTTGCTCAAGACCTTTTAAGTTTAACACATTCGCGTATTTTGTGATACTTTGTGCTAGCATGTATAATTGTTTAATAATATATAGTTATGGCAAAAAGATTAGTAAAGTAAAATAAAATATAAAACTTTTGTTTAAATGTAGCTTAAATAAATTGATTACCACTTGATAACCACTTACCTTAATTTTTTTTATTAAATTCAATGAATAATTTTTTTCAGTGAATATACACTGAATCGATGGCTGAAGCAAGTCCGCTATGGTTACTTGGATCAAAAGAGACTGATTTCGGAAATATTCAAAGGCTTTGAGGAACCTCTAGAGTATTATAGGAACAATTAAAAAATTTGCAGTGTTTTATTAATATCCTAACACATTTAGGGGATGGGAGTTGAACATTTAAAAAAATACAATTGACCCTTTATAAGGACCACCCTAATGTATCCCCTCCTTCCCAAAATTCCTATGGATGTGATTATCCCCCA
The DNA here is from genome assembly GCF_030506205.2 of Paramisgurnus dabryanus. Taxonomy (NCBI): domain Eukaryota; kingdom Metazoa; phylum Chordata; class Actinopteri; order Cypriniformes; family Cobitidae; genus Paramisgurnus; species Paramisgurnus dabryanus. The sequence goes on along the minus strand of NC_133360.1, from coordinate 9,829,664 downwards.
GCAAGAAATGTTGCATTCAAAAGACATCTACTATCCATTCAAACAGCCCAGACGTCTAGGCTAACCCAAGGCAAAATTTGGTCTGTCAGTGAAAATTGAATAGACATTTAACCAACAACCCATGTAACCATAGGCCAAAAATAAATAAATAACCAAATAAAACCAAGCACCTTGTAATCACTGTTGATTTGGTTAAATGATGTAATATCATACATCTTACAAATATATGTAAACAAATTCTAGTTTATTTTGCCTATAAGTGGGTTACTCATAGCTGTACTATATTGGATCTATAGTTAACCCAGGTAATAAAATTATGGCTTTTATTTGCTGAGGACTTTGGTCCATGTTATAAAATTTGATTTCTTGAAAGTTTGACAGTAATCTTTTTTAAATTTAATAAATTAATAATTAAAAATGTTCCTGACATTCCTAATGGCACTTGAGATGCAAATTGCCAACACTGAAATTAAACCAAAATAAGCCATTGTCCGTCACTCTCAATCATAACTTGTTAGACCTTCCGCTGTAAATTGTTCTGAAATAACCATGAATGCATTAACACAGTAAGAGCTAAAGTTAATATTACTTTGCATTGTGTTGATTTATGCAAGACTCATTTGATGGTCTGAACACATGCATTAACGTTTCATGAATCACCAAACACTCCCTTAGTTTTAAACTCAGTATGAGATTGAGAGGCGAGACAGGTTCGCTTGTTACCTGCTGATTTGACACTCAGCCCCCTGTGAAGTTTGCTTATCAGCACTAAAGCAAAGAAAGCAGGACTGTTTGCTTGTCAACACAACATACTGACAATAGCCAGATTCGCATGGGGCGAAACCATGTGCACGTGTGCTGAGAAAAACTCATTTAAGAGCTCGACATGAAAAATGTTGATAAGAATAGACGTCTACTAAAAATAACTTTATAGAAGTTACATACATAACTTTTTATATAAGGTGAGATCTGAATTAAATGGATATTTTTATATATTTTTAACATAAATATCATTGCCGGTTGTAGAGAAAAATTATGCATAGGTAAGAATAAAAGATGGTAATGGTTTAATCATACCTTTCAAATGTTATTTTTAATCTCAAATCACCACTTTTATGTGACAGCATGACTTTAAAAAACATGAAAAATACTGATTTACCATCTTAAAGTCATGACGCATGATTTAAAAGAGGACATTTGTGCAGATTATTTAATTTCTGTAGGAACTAATTTGTGAAATTATCATCAAATGTCATCTACTGATACTGATGCATGCACAATATACTGTTGCTATGGTTACCTCCTCAACTGAGCATGATATTATCAGGTGATCATTTTGGGTCAGGAATTTGCGGTTATTGAATTGTTTAGGCATGTTGTTTAAACATATTTGAAACTTATATACAGGCTTCATGTAAACATTTTAATGTAACTTAGCAAATTTTTTAAACATAAACCAAATATACACTGTGAAAAGGTTAAAACAACTTGGTTTAAACAACTTAAAACAACTTAGTCAATTCAACATACTATTTTATATGTTGGCTTATAAAAGTTGACATAACTTGTAAATTCAATTTTTTTATTTAAAGTAACATAAATGTTGATGTGACAAAAATGCTGCAATTTTTTTACACTGTAAAATAATTCCGTAGAAATTGCAGCTGGGTTGCCGGTAATTTACCGTAGATTTAAATTGATGTTTTTAACTGGCAACATTTTGTTCAAAGTTAAATGAACATTAAACATGTACAAGTCTTTGTCTTTATAGAGTAAAACTCATCAAAAAAAAACAGCATCAAGCAAAACATTCTGGGAAACAAATCTGAAGCAAAAAACAGAAAAAGGTTGATGATGACTTCTGGTTCCCAGAATGCTTTGCATGAGGCTGTTATTGTATAGTTTTATTCTGTAAAGATAAAGACTTGTTAATATTTAAAATTTATTGAACTTTGAACAAATTATTGCCAGTAAATTACATAAATGTAAATATACAGTAAATTACCGGCAACCCAGCTGCAATAACATTATAATTTCTACTGATTTTTTTACAGTGTGCAGTGTATTATTTTAAATTAAATGTTTTTTGAAATGCATTTAAATCCTTCACACACTGTAAAAATTTCTTGAAGTTGACATATTTCAACTATTTTATAAGGTATAACAACTCATCTAGTCAAGATAAATAATATTAAGTTGAAATAACTTGTACATTTTAGTTGATTAAATAAACAAACAAACAATAAAACAACATAAGGGTGAATAAATCATGATTGAATTTTCATTTTTGGGTGAAAGGATTTTTCTCTAAGCTTTAGATTTAAATAAAGTTCACAGAAGTTCAGATCAAGGATCGATGGCATGTTCTGAAATCCTATGGTAGCCACAAAGTTGATGGTACCTACTGACTTCCATAGTAGGAAAAACAAATACAATGGGTACCATCAACTGTGTGCTTAAAATAATTTATTAAATCAGAATAAAGGATTTAAATGCATATCAAAGGATATGTGTGAAGGATTTAAAGGATATCAAAAAAGGATATCAAATTTTTTTTTTAATTTAAAATAATACACTGTAAAAAAATCGCAGCATTTTTGTCACATCAACACATATTTTTATGTTACTTTAAATAAAAAATTGAATTTACAATTATGTCCCTTTAAAAACGTAGTTTCCCAAACGAGGGTTTGTGAACCCCTGGTGGTTTGTGAGGGAATTGCAGGGAGTTCGTGAGTTAATGTAAAACAATAAAAAATTACAATTAAATCATAAAATGTAAAAAATAATTTTAAAATAACAAAAACAATACAACAAAAAAAATAAGGCAGTAATTTTCTTTTATTTCAATATAAAATAGATTTGTCCATTTTCAGTGAGTTTTCAGTTTTTTAATATATTGTATTGTTGTTATTGTTGTTGTATTGTTTTTGTTATTTTAAAATTATTTATTTACATTTTATGATTTAAATGTAATTTTTAATTGTTTCACATTATCTCACGAACTCCCTGCAATTCCCTCACAAACCACCAGGGGTTCACAAACCCTCGTTTGGGAAGCCACGTCTTTAAAGGGATAGTTCACCCAAAAATGAAAATTCAGTCATGATTTATTCACCCTTATGTCGTTTTAATCATGTACGAGTTTCTTTATTCTGTTTTAATAAATTATTTTAAGCACACAGTTGATGGTACCCATCGTATTTGTTTTTCTACTATGTCCTACTATGGAAGTCAGTGGGTACCATCAACTTTGTGGCTACCATAGGATTTCAGAACATGGCATCGATTTTTGATTTAAACTTCTGTGAACTTTATTAAAATCTAGAGCTTAGTGAAAAATCCTTTCACATCAAGTCTGTAGAAGAATGGAGATGTTTTTTTCCTGTCCAGTCCAAAGGCTCTTCCTCTGGCACGAGGTTTGAACTGTAATCCAAAAGCTTGAGATAAATCGAGACCCAAAGACCTTGACCAAAGCCAATTCATGACAGAGACCTCGACAGCAGCCCCTGCCCAGACTGAAGGCATTAGTAGAGGATAAAACAATTCTAAATTCAGCCTTAGACAGCACAGCTCTCTCACCATCTTCCAGGTGGCATCCATATCGCTCTGTGCCAAGGTTTTAGGAGGGTTATCCCAGTTGGCCTGCCAAGGATATGGTTTGAAAATAAGCCCAGAGAGGCAGAGCTCGATTGTGTGTTATGGGACATCAGAAGGGTTGAGACAAAAAGAAGAGTGACAGATATTTTCAGAAAACAAGATTTAATTTTTGCATTTGGTATGCTTTTATCCAAAGCAGTGGAATTAGGTATACATTTGAAATCTTATGGATTAATTGCTTTTACGAGGACTTTTATTTTGTCTTTAAGGGAAATTAATATTTGTCTGGACTGATATGAGGATACCGTAACAAACTTATTCACATAAGAAGATCATTTTACATTTTGGGTTAACTGAAGGCTTGTTTTGTTTTTATGTTTTTATATAGAGACTTTTATTATGAAGGTTGTCTTCTGTCTTTGTGAATTCCTTTCTTAATTGGTGTCATGTGCCATGTTTGCATTACAGTATTAACATGCCTGTGTTTGCTATGGTTTGCTATTGTCAGATGTTGTTTCCCACAGATTTGTGATGCAATATATTTAATTACATTGTTTTTTGGACTACACTATAAAAGTCCTGTATCAAGGTAACATGTACCAATTTTTTATCATACAAATTAATTAAGATGTCAGAAAATTCAATAATAAAATGTATTAACTTAGACCATCTATCTATCATCTATCTATCTATCTATCTATCTATCTATCTATCTATCTATCTATCTATCTATCTATCTATCTATCTATCTATCTATCTATCTATCTATCTATCTATCTATCTATCTATCTATCTATCTATCTATCTATCTACTTCTTATTTGTCAGTGGTTTTGTTTTACTTTACCGTGGCGTCTGGAGACTCAAGTGTCCACCTCCTCTCCGGGTAATTGAGGGTCTTTGTCAGCCCCCTTCTCTCCTCGAGACAGTTGTCTGTACACATACGAGGTGAAATTATGTTGTGCACAACTAAACTTTAGTGGAAAAAATGGCAACGTGTTGAATCACTCCTTTTCTTTGTAACCAAACTGTCCAAAACTTTCAGATGGGAAGCCCGTGGAAACCAGCGCAGCAGTGAGATTTAAAGATGGACCGGAGTGTGTTTCTAAAGTCTTACATTTGCGTGTTTTTACTACCTGTGAAGTTACTCGCGCAACTGGGTAAGTCACGCGTTTCACCAGCAACTTTTGCGCGCGTAGCCGCGTACATAACACGAGCAAACGCAGTGCTGGGCGGATATTAATTATATAAATTGCCTGTTTTTAAAGAGTTTACGCGTTTGCGAATTCAACATTTGTGCAAACGGTTCAAACCTAAAAAGGAAAGCAATTATGCTCAAGAAGTAAAGACAGTGAAAACGCATTATGTTGTGTGCGTTGTTTATTTTGGTGTATTTAACAGTGATTGAAAGTAGTTTTAAAATATTGCATAGTTAAAAACAGTATAGTAAAAAGTAGCCTATATTGCGTAATATTGGGTGCGCAGTGACTGAATTGAGATAAACGTGCTTCAGACATTACTTTTATTATTTTTCATAACTGTTTTCATGCTGTTCAATATCCCGCTTCTTTGTTGCTGCTTAGAGGGGATTTAACAGCTGCTTTTAATGAATTGAAAAGTGGTTCAGGGGTTCAGATTAAACTGCGTAAAATCTAACCTCAGTTTGCGCACCAAATAGAGAGACTGCGCGCTGCCCCCCCCCTCTCTCTCTCTCTCTCTCTCTCTCTCTCTCTCTCTCTCTCTCTCTCTCTCTCTCTCTCTCTCTCTCTCTTTGTAGAGATGTTTTTGCAGCAGTCATTAGAGCAGTGAGTAGGTGTCTGTTAGCCCCAGGGGTGGCAGTAATTGTTGTCTTGGGAATGTCAGTGTTGTGATTGTGAGGTCAATCTGATTAAAGCTGTGATATCTTCACTGTTCTTTTCCCCAGCCAGTACCTTATTGTGATTAGAAGTTAAAGGTATGTTTAAATGCAATAAAGGATTATGTTTAACCCTTGGCCTTGATATTGCAACGATATAATTTTGTTCGGAGAGGGTAGACATTGGCAAAGCATTGGTAACTCATCCTAACATTATAATACATTACTGTATATAATAACATTCATATAAAACAAACATTATCCGTCATTAATATTATTGATTATGTTATAGGCTATACATTTCAAGAAATAATAATGCAGATTCAGAGTTATTGTTCATTCATGAAATACATTTTTTATGAATTAATTGATATGTCAGGTTCCCATTGTGACAGCTTACCCCTCATAGTGTATTTCCAGTGTATGAAAAAAGATTGTAGAATTTGTTGTAGGATTTGTTGCCATTATTGGCACAGATAGCGATGTATGTTATCATTAACTGTTCATTTTAGGGTAAAGTTAAAAAGTTTTATTAAAAAGTTGTACATATGTGGACAAAAGTCACATATTGTAAGAGTCAACACACTGTCAGCTGAACTGCTGTGATCGTTCACTCAAAGGTCCATGTCATATAATTTATCTTGAGTGAATTATCTGTTGATGTCTCCATTTATTAAAAGTCTGACAGCTGTGTGTTGGATCACACAATGTCACATGTCATAAGCTTTGCCTGACACGAGAGAGAGAGAGGAAAAAGACATTAGTAGGTCCACAGGGTTTGGGTGAAGTTCTGGCAGATGGAAGAGAGGAAATGAATGAGTGTGTTTAAAACAGCGAAGGTGCAAAGCTTGTGTTTCACTTTAATATGAAGAACAATTTACTAAGCTCAATTATATTACATACATGCTACAACACTCTCTCTATCTTGGTCTGTCATCTCTCTGTCTCTCTCTCTGGGGCTGGAAAGGTAACGTGTGAATATCTCTTGTGGTTCCTCTCCTGCTGTGTAATCAGCTCCACATCCAGCTGAGAGGCTGCCTGTCACAACAGATAACTCTGAGAATTTACCAGCCTTACCCCCCCCCCATTCCTTGTTCAGCCCCCCTCTCTCTTTTTCTCATACATGCACATGTTACATGAACTTGTAAAACGCACAACTTTTGCGAAACCACTAAATCGGTTACAGTGAATAGTTGTGCTTTTTTGTTCTGCTTCCACCACTTAGATGCTTATTTGATTCCAGCCGATGAAAGCATCTGAAGTTTAAATATTTTGACCGCATATAACAAGACAGCATTTTACACTGTGAAAATGAATGTCTTGCTTAGTTTTTTTTTACTTTATTTCCAGTAAACATATCGCAAAAAATTCTTAAATTAAAATACATTTACTTGATAAGCAAAATGACATAGGGTATTTTTATCACAAAAATAAAATACAAAATTAAGTTATTATTTATTCACCCTCGTGTCATTTTAATTTTCGAATTGTCTTATTTTGATAAATATCTGAAAGCACACAATTGATGGTACCCTTTGACTCTCAGTGTAAGAAAAAAATACTCTGGAAGTAAATACTATAAATAAGTTTATGCCTAAAACAAGTAAAACTATTTGCCAGTGGGGTGCCGAAAATGTACTTGAATGAAGTTTATTAAATGCGGTTGAAATCCTAAATTGTTATCTCTTAAATCTTGCTTCTCAAGTAAATATATTGGATACAATGTTCGAATTATGTTAAATATTGTCATAATTTCACAAAGTAAGATGTGATCCTGGATCAACATTTTTTGAGAGTTTACATTTATTTCAGACAGAAATCTTTTGGATTGATTTATTTTTGCGAAAGTGGGACAAAAAATGGACAGCATCGCTTTGTGACAGCGAAGCACAAGAATTTAAAAATTCATGTTTTGTTTTAATTTTAATAAAAACCAGGGGACCCCCCAATTTATATTTTTGTGATTTATATGGGGTCCCTCAATGCTTATAGGAGGTCCGGGACCCCCGCCCCATGCCCAGTAAATGCTTTGGCAATAGTGTACAGTTTTTGTCATTCCAATGAAATACTAGAAAACAAGACAAACACACTAAGGCATTCCTTTTTTTTTGTGGATTGACTCATGACTAACAATGTTCGTTCAGCAAAAACACACATAAAAAATGAGTCATTTATTATTTGCCCTCCTATTACCTCAAAACTTTGTGCTGTTTTTCTATTTCACTATAATGCTCCTTTATACTGTCTACTACTATCTACCACTTCTTTACCTTTTTGCATACCAACAACAAAGTTGTTAAAACGATCCCCATTTACATATCCCCAAACGATTAAAAAGCTGTATTATGCATGCCAGGCCAGTAGTTGGCGATGCCACACAATGTCTGAGCAGATAATGCGCATGCACATGACGTCACCATGGTCACGTTTTTGTCGATAACACAGAGATGATAGTAGTACAGTAACGTTTTGTACTTTGAAACCTGTTTGGTGATCATAGGTGCCATTTTTCCCGGACACGTCCTGGCCAGGATTTCGGGTGCGTCGAAGAGTCACATTTGTCGACCACGTACGTCATCAAAGTTCTCACATTTCATTTGAAAAAATTATAAAGTTAAAGGTATAGCAGTGGATTTTCTTGAATTTTAGAAAAGAACCGCCTTCACTTTTTAAAAAAATGCAATTGCACAACACTCCTGATTGACAACTAGGAGGATCAATAGTCTTGATGATCCACCCGGAAAAAGAAAATCCTCCGCAATACCTTTAACATTTATTTCTCTTAAAGCTAGCATAGGTAATCCTGTTCAGATACATTTTTTATTATACTGGGTGAAATGGTCCTTCTATCCTGAGAGTAGTCAATACATTATGTGTTCAGAAAACGGAATGAAAACAATCAGACCTCTGTAGCAGCTGCAGGACAGTAAAAACTCCGACCAATCACTGCCATTCGGTGCGTGTGTAAAGAACCAATCAGATGCCTTCATGTCTCGTGGCCCAGCCCCACTGCGCGCGCTGCCCTGCGTGCACTAATCACGTCATCGTCACCCTGAACACTACACCGAGTAAGCAGGAGTTTGCGGCACCGGCACAATGGAAGATAAAAAGCAGCCAAAACTACCACTGCCAGCTTTGCTGGTAACTGCTCGCCCTAATAAAAAACCTAGAAAAAGAAAATCTGAGGCAGAAAAGGCTGCAACTAAACAGGTACTGGATAAAGCCAGAGGACAAACTCGCGTAAACATCGGTGGAGCATTTGAACGGTGGAGACAACTGAGGGAGCTGAAGGGCCTGAAAAGCGATGCCGAGGTTGCGGTCTTTCTGCTGAACAGGTAATAATTTGTTTTGCTTCGGGGGATTTGTTATTTCCATGATGTTACGTTAGGCAACGTAGCTATTTTTGTAGCTAGTATTAGCCCAATGCTAACATTAGATTCTCTGTCGGTGTAAATCAGTTGAGTTACAGGTGAATGAGACATGAAGTCGTTTGGTTGATGCCTATAATGTGTTGAAATACTCGGTTTTCCTGTGACCTGCAGCTGACTCCGACTGTGGATGCGCGTTCATGTTTGTGGGGGCGTAGCTTTGGACGGAGTGCTAACGAGAGGGGGTGTAGCTTAGAAGAGGTGCCATTTTCTAATTTTGCTAGCTCTCAAACATTACCTATCCGAGCTTTAAGACATATAATTATTGTAGTTTCATTTTTACTATGAAATGTAATGTTTGCTTTCCTGAAATAATCTTGATTATGTACACGGTGGACCAATGTGAACCACAGAGGATGCACCTGAAATCCTGGCAGTTTTTAGTTGAAAACCGTGTCGTGTAAATGGTCCATTGTTGATAAAAAAAATTGGGGTTGAGTAAATAATGACAGTAGAAAATAAAAAATAATATTTGTATTGTTCAGGTGTGGTTTTAAAAAGATTAACTGTTGAAAGTGGACAGTCTTTGTATTTAATCCAACACCGTCCTGCTGAGGAATCCTTTGGTGTGAGATTGTCTGAACCCATCTCTAAGTCAACAAATTAGCCGGGCAATCTCAGTTGTTTACCCTGTCCTGCCCTATCCAAGCGCCCTGTCTGACGACTTAAAACACTAGTGTTTGTGAAACCTCTGACCTTACGTGCGAGAGCGATACGACTGTGGTTGTCACCCCTGCAAAAGCAGATAGAGATCAAACGCGGCTTGCTGTCTGGCAGGTAATATACGACCCTTGGGCAAAACATCTCAGCTTCTGTTCTCCTGTTCTAGTCCCACGAAATTCACAACCTGGAACCTGAGACATATCTAAAGACTTGTAGTTCGGCACCAAAAGCAACCACATACTTTATAAAAACATGTTAGAAAACCTTCAAATCACATTTTGACCCACATAGCAAGGACATGAAAACTATAAAACTGCAATTTTGCAAAAGAAAATGATGTCTTGGTTAGCTTCTACATTGTGTGTTTGCATTAAACTTTAATCTTATCTTTATTGCGGCCACCTTGAAACATCATTACCTCCCCCAGAGAGACGTCCCCTGGAATTAGGCCCCACCGAGCCACTATTAAGAATTTATTAAATGATCGCTTAAATGTCTTTATCTTCATCTCGCCCCATTACGCCCCTAAAAGTAATACGCTGCCGCCGTAATTAAAGAGTAATGACCCCCGAATTACGCGGGAAAGAGCAATGCACTATGGTCTGTGAACCAGTCGAGACATGATCTCATCAGAGCTCCAGTGGGGCGGAAAGTCCTGCGAGTCCACCCTTGTCGTCTTTTTGTTAAGCAGACAGGATTAAAAAAAAAAGAGTTTCTGCTCCGTCCCATCCCGGTCATAGGTCATTCGTCTTCACTTTGATTTTGACGACTTACATGCGATTTATCAAAACATGCTCTTTTGTACGAAGAGTGGAAATTTGATTTTGTGAAGAAAATGTTAGTGGGGCTTGGTTGTACAAAATGTGCAAACACATAAAAGGTACAAGATTGCACAAAAGTTGTCACTGGGGCAGTACCTTATAAAAAAATTACATATTGGAGGTACATACTGGTACCTAAATGGTATATATTAGGACCTTTTTAAAAGGTAGTGCCCCAGCGACAACTTTTGTACCTTTTTTCTGAGAGTATGTACACCTTTTCTTCACAAGCCACACAATTGTTTCATTCTTTAAGGCTTAGAACTGAGGGTTTTGTTTTGGTTCATTTATTGTTTTGTGTTTGTTTGTGGTTTTGATTTGATTTGTTCAATCGTTGTTTTATTTTTATGTGATATGTAAAAAAAATTATTTGTCTACTAGGTGTGTTTTTTTGTTCAATTATTATTTTGTTTTTTTTTGTTTTGTTTGTTGTTTTGATTCATTGTTTGTGTATTTAATGTCTGTTTATTCAATGAATGTGTTGCATTTTGTGTTTGGTTTAGTGTTGGGCGATAAGCCCCATTTTGAGATCGTCCTATCGTGTGAGATCGCCGATACACAATAGCATGGGGGGGCAATAGTTTACTAATTTATTTACTTGTTCATTTTTCACTCATTTATGACAAGACACTTGATTGGTGGACAAAAAGAAGCCAATTTACTTTAAGGGGGTGGCACACCAAAGCTTTTACGCCCGTTGCCGGCGCATGTTTTCAATTGTTTCCAAAAGAAGCTCTGCGTTTTTCAAAAAAGTCAGCAGCTAGCAGTTTTCTTCCACGCTAATTTTGCAAATTTCACTGTATTTTGCTAATTATGTTGTTGATTTTTCTGCATTTTCCCCTGCTTCTATTAATGTAAAGCTGCTTTGAAACAATTAACAATTGTGAAAAGCGCTATATAAATAAAATTGAATTGAATTGAATTTAATTGAAAACCGGCGCTCTGCGGTTTTTCGCGTTCAGTGCTGAACTCCGTGAAAAATATTCAACTTTGGGTGAAAAGCTCCGCTCGTCAATGTCAGTTCTTACACGGCCGTCCAATCACAGTGGAGGAAGGGGCGGGACATTACTACAGCAACCAACCGGCTCACAGCTAAAGTATCAAAGCTACCAAAGCGCTCAGCTGACGAAAGCTGGCACTCAGCGTTTCCAGCCGCGTTTAAAAGTTTTGGTGTGCACGCCCCCTTAGGGCAACACTGTCACGACCGCAACCTTCTTAAAACTGATGCCATTAATCCTGTGTGAAATTTCTTGCGTGGCAGAGAGCGGGAACAACACACTCACTGGTTTTAAACCCTTGCGCGTTTAACAACCTCTCTAATGCAAGAAATGGCGCGTATTACAAGCTCATGTGCGACGAAGAGTCCGAGTCATGCACGTTTTAAGTTCACGTGCGAGAAGGAGTCCAATATGCGCGCATTACAAGTCCAGGTGCGTGCAAGAAGAAATCCGCGCAAGTTACAAGCTCTGTCGCGCAAAGTAAAGCCCACCTCTCATTCGAGGAAAAGCACTCAGTGTGCATGTTAATAGGAAACTATGATGATAATAAAAATAACTATCGTCATGAATACGAACTATCGACAATATGTCTGACCATCATCGATAGACGACACTATCGTCTATCGGCACAACTCTAGTTTGGTTTGTGGTTTGACTTGTAAAAATGTATTTTTGTCTGTTTGCTCATTTATTATTATTTATTACTCATTTAGTTATTATTGGGCCATTTTTGCCTTTATTTGATAGACAGTAAAGTACAAAGTGGAGAAAGTGGTTTGGGATCGGTAAAGGACCTCAAGCCGGGATTCGAACTTGGGTCGCCGGAAGTGCGCCTGCACCATCAGCTCCAACCTTTCTTCTTTTCTTAGGGACCGTTTACACAAAAATTATTCAAACCGCAAACACGACAACAATGTTTTGGTGTCCTGAAAACGCAAACGTTTAAAGACTAAGTTCTTGATAACGACAACGTATTGTCGCCAGCTTTTGCCGTCTTGTATCGCTCTGTAGATGGAAACATATGTGCGTAGGCTTGTAGTATTTCTTTACCAGGTAACATCGCCATCTACTGGCCTGGCAAATTGTCTTCGCGAATTTGTGTAAATGCAGATCCTTTTGACAACATTTGCATATGTACGTAAAAGGTTTTTCAAAAACCTTTGCGTTTTTCAATACACTATTGTCGTGAAAACATATCATTCATTTTAAAATTCAAACTAATTCAAGGCGAGACTCGATAAAACACAACTGTATCCACCTGAAACACATTAGTCAGTTACAAATGATTATGTCTGTTTTGTTCATTATGTTATATCCTTACTCACCTTGTCTCAATTTCTCATGTGTACTGACAGAGACAGGCCATGGCAAAATATTCTGTTAGCATCTACATTGAGAGTATTAGAGGATTACCGGTGTACTGTTCACCCCAGGCGTATCTCTTGAAGCCGTGAGATGATCTCTACCTCTTATAATTAGCTGTGATTGTGACATACGACCCACTTCAGCTGTGAGATACAGGACGTGAAAGGGTAGGGGTTGCAGATGTGCGGTCTTAAGAAAAGACTGGGGATTAGAAAGGTTTTAGTGTGAAATCTATTTTTATCCCTCTATTTGAGAGTCTCGCATCGTCGGTCAGGCCTCTGATTTCTGCAACTCTTAAGTAAGAAGCAAGAAACGGGGTCGGATGAAGGTGCTTACGTTAAACGTCTGCCACAGTGGAGGTCACCTTAAACATGAGTGGTTGCCGTCTTCTCTTTGTCTTTGCCGAAAGGTTGTTTTAATTTCTTTATGAATATGAAAATACGCCTTTGTTTGACAATGACCTTGGTCCTTTACAGCTCCAGAGTGTTATCCAGGCGGGCACAGGATCTTAAGAAACGCATATCGGAGCGTCGACTTCGACTCCACCGAACTACAACACACAGCAATTCAAGATCTGATCTGTGACCATACGCTCCCACCCGGATGGTACCGCTTCATCATAAACAATAAACCGGCAGAAATGCCGACCCGCTGTGTTGAGGTGAGAGGGTACAGGGGACCATAAGCCTCGGTCATAATGTAGTTAAAAGGAGAAAAAGTGGAAATTTCACACTGGGGTCCCGGAAAAGTGCACATAAATTTTGGCTCCAAATTTGGCAACAAAACTGAAACTATATCAGAAGGTGGTCTTATATGTCTTTCAGTGCTATATTAAAGTAAATAATTTGCAGGAGAAATATTAATATTTAATTATTTGTTTACTTATTATTATTTATTTATTTTATACAATTTATTTATTGTATACAATTTATTTATTTTATTATTATTTTATTATTATCCAGAAGGTTCTTGCATAGATACTTTTATATTTTTTTCTATCAAGTAATTTTTTATAGTTTTTGTGCCAAAATGTTGTCTCTCTGTATTTGCAGATGAACCGCTGTGGTACTCAGGCTCCGGTGTGGTTGTCTCTTAAAGAAAGCCCTCTTCCCAGGCCCGGAGAGGTCAAAAAACTTTCAGCCTGTGCCACGTGGCAGTTTTTCCACGGAAGCACCAAAGACTGCTGCCTCTTCAGGATACCCATCTCTGTCCGAAACTGCGGAGAGTTCCTGCTGTACCACCTGCAGCCGACGCAAGGGTGCATGGGATACTGCGCAGAAGGTACGATTATGTGACTTAGGGGCTCACATTGGATTGCATACCCAAAACCTACTCTATTCTGTTTTTATGCTAATACCTTTTGCTTTCGGCACGTCACAAAAATCTGTTTAGGTCAGATCCCCCAAGCACTGCCAAAATCAAAATTGGTCTCTCATTTGTAAGTCATTTTGGATAAAAGCATCTGCTAGATCTACAGTAAATGTAAAATTTTATTACAGTATTCTTTTGCCTATTAACTCTTTCCCCGCCGGCGTTTTTTTCTGATTTTCACAAAGTTTAATGCCTTTCAGAAGATTTTTTTCTTTTAATATACATACAATACATCAAATGAAAACAGACCCTCTGTTTTAAAAAAAATCTTCCTGTATTTATTCGTTCTCTTTTTACCATCTATCAAATATGTCTAGGATTCTTCAAAAATACCAAATTTTGAGAAAAAAAAAATGTTTTAATTGATAATTGCTTTTTGTAAATTAATTACGATTCAGAGCAATCTTCAAAACATACATAACGTTTTTACAGTTTTTAATTGTTTTATAAGTTGTGTAAGAGCGCCACCTAGTGGATAATAGCAGAAATAAGGATTACCCTAAAAAACTCGTCATTGGCAGGGAAGCGTTTTCTCTTAATAGGCTTCAGCTGCACTACTTCCTGAACTTCAGCCAGGTCCTTGTTTCCTGTCTTCCATTATTGGACAAACTGATTAATCCAGGTGTGTCTGATTATTGTTGTTGTGACTACTGGGTCAGGCACACCTGGATTAATCAGTTTGTCCAATAATTGAAGACAGGAAACAAGGAGCTGGCTGAAGTTCAGGAAGTAGTGCAGCTGGGCATAAAGCCTATTGAGGAGATAACTCGTCAATGGCAGGGAAAGAGTTAAGCAAATTATATTTACTGTCATTTATGTGGACGTTACTTTACTTTTTTTGTATTTTATGATTCTTTGTTTCACAATTCCCATTATTCTCAAAGGTGATTTTAATTAGATTATCTTTACTGTAATATAGTTTTACGGAATTAACTGTATTTTTACTGTAATACGGTAAATACTGTAATACTGTATTACAACAAAATACTGTTTCAGGAAATACCACCACAAATAAACAAATATTTCGTATTTTAATAAAATGTTACATTTTCTTACATCACAGTAGTAAGAATTATGTTTTAAAATTAAAAATTGTTAACATACTGATAAAATGTGCTCAATTGTTTAAAAAAAATAAGATATCTGGTTGTCTCAGAAAACGTTTTTTTTAAATCTTTTGAAATTGCGGTAAAATTTGATTTGAAGTGTTTTATGGCTCATACCCAGCAACAAATAGCCGTCATTTTACCGTCTAGGTTAGCTACTGTATATAGACCCCATATAGTCCAGCTATGAGTAACCCTGTCTTTTTTTGGTTTTATTTATTTATCTATCTTATTTTATTTATTTTGAGCTATGACTTGACGTCTATAAAATTTTCATTGTCAGCCAAAATTTGCCTTGTTTTAGTCTAGACGTGTGGGCTGTGTTTGATAGTTTTAGACGTCTATTAAATGCAAAATTGCTTGCTGAGATATTTTGTGTTTTAGATGAAGTGGCAAAAACAAAGTTGAGTCTCTGCTTCTAGTGCAATTTATTCTGAACAAATTTAGGGAGATAATTCAACATAATAATACTAGACTTCTTGGGTCATTAATAGCACATCTGTAAATGTTTTACAGCCTAGTGAACTGAAAACTGTCTCATTTATTGGGGACTGAACAGCACTCCGTGATCGATATTTCACTTTCTCTGGCCATGCTTTTCTTCCCAATCTCGCAAACTATTCCTCCAGCTTATAAATAACCGTATCATCAGCCGTGCGCAAAAGCATTCGGGTCATTTGTATAGTTTGGAGTCGATGTTTGGTGACTGAAGACTTGCAGGCGAAGCAAATCAGATTACTGAATTCATGTAACAGTATTTTACAGATTTATGACTTTTCCATGCCAGCAATCGGAAGGAGTTTGGCAGGAGATGAAACTCGGGCTTAGTTTCGCAGCACTGTGTATTGTTTAAACCGACATATTAACCTATTAAGTTCTGCAATGGTTACACACAACCTGTCATAATATAAACAATAAGATACAGCATCCTGGGATTGATTGTTTGACTAAAACAAGTTTGAAATAAAGCAAGCATGTTACTTAATCCATAATGTAATACTACGCAAAAAACTGAAAACTTTGTTTCTACATTTATTTGTTGTGGTTTTGTGTTTAAGTTGTCTCACAGTTCACACCTAAAGGTTGCCCACCCGGTGAAACCGAAGTTAATGGCGTATGTAAAGGTACTATTTAAACCTAAATTTGTATTTAATTCACATTTTTTTCACATTTTTCAACTTTTTCCGTGTTTGTGTTGTTGTGTTTTAAGCAAACCTTCCTTCGCTTACTACAAAACCCGTGGTGACCCCAGAACTAGTAGGAAGTAGCGTCCACCTGCGATGTTCCTACGCTGGGGTGATGTTCAGTCGTCCGGTGGGATACCTGGTGGTGTGGGCTCGCTACTCTTCTAATACCATGAAGGTGGAGATCAGACGAGACAAGACGACACGATTGTACTCGATGGCCGAGATGGATGGAGTTCATTTCAGACTTGGAGAAACGGTAAAATAAGAAGGAGAAAACGTTTTTTTTTTCTTTGTGAGGCTGTTACACATTAAAATATAGATTTTAAACGGACAAATAAATGGGCTAAAAATTTTAGTAAATTTAGTAAAAAAAGATGTTTTTAATATTTTTTTTCCCAATATTTTTAAAGTAGTCCCGCCCAAACAGAAATCAGATTGGCCCAAAATTCTGCCTCAATAGTTTACATATTTAACAATTGATTTTTTTATATAAATATTATTATTTTTAATATATTTATTTTGTCACATTTTATGCATGCTCTTTATAAAGATAAAAATACTTGAATGCTAAAGACTTGATCCTAAATATTTTTGACTCCTTCCTTTTGACTCCCGCTACTTTGAAAATCTTAAAAAGTCGTCTTCAATTTACGTTTCTCTGTGGTAATATATTCCAGACACCTCGTAAACTCGCTTCTCACAGCCCCAAAAAAGAAAAGGTGCTTATTTAGAAAAAAAGGCACATTCGGTAGGGTTGCCCTTTCACCTTTCGCATGAGTTCCCAGCATGTTCCAGCAGAAGTTAGACTGGATCTGGTTGTTGGAAAGGTCAGGCTGAGGTCTTGACTGTAAACAAAACATATATATTATTGCAGATCCATTGAAGTCAGAAAGATTAGTTGTTTATTTGACTCGTAGCTAAATCTTCCTGATTCCTTTGTTTTGATGTGAATCACAACACAGTAAATCTTAACTTAGAGTAGTCATGCTTCATGGCCCGAGATGTTAAAAACGCCATGTGTCTCTCATGGAGGCTCCAGATTGAAAGTGAAACAGCACAAGTCTGGTTTGGGATGTAAAGATCTGGTAAATGTATCACAGCTGGGCTTGGTTAAATACACACACACACACACACTTCTATCTGTCTGCCGTCCTGTCTGTCCATCATATATACAATATCCTTCCATACATCCGTCCAACTCAATTAAATGTATCAAAGCATAGTATCTATCAATCTGTCCATCATTATTATCTATCTATCCCTGTATTCATCCATACTATCTGCTTCCATGCATCAATAGTATCTGTCTGTCTGTTTGTCTGTCTGTCCCTCCATTCATCCATAGTATCTATCTATCCCTCCATCATTCTATCTATCTATCTATCTATCTATCTATCTATCTATCTATCTATCTATCTATCTATCTATCTATCTATCTATGTATCTATCTATCTATGTATCTATCTATCTATCTATCTATCTATCTATCTATCTATCTATCTATCTATCTATCTATCTATCTATCTATCTATCTATCTATCCGTCCATCCATCCATTCATCATTATCTATCTACCCCTTTATTCATCCATACTATCTATCTATGCCTCCATGTATCAATAGTATCTATCTGTCTGTCTGTCTGTCTGTCTGTCTGTCTGTCCCTCCATTCATCCATATTATCTATCTATCTATCTGTCTGTCTGTCTGTCTGTCTGTCCGTCCGTCTGTTCGTCCATCCATCTATCTATCCATCTATCTATCCATCCATCATTATCTGTCTGTCTGTCTGTCTGTCTGTCTGTCTGTCTGTCTGTCTGTCTGTCTGTCTGTCTGTTCGTCTGTCTGTCTGTTCCTCCATTCATCCATAGTATCTATCTATCCCTCTATCATTATATATATCTGTCTGTCTGTCTGTCTGTCTGTCTGTCCCTCCAATTATCCATAGTATATATCTATCCCTCCATCATTCTGTCTGTCTGTCTGTCTGTCTGTCCCTCCATTAATCCATAGTATATATCTATCCCTCCATCATTCTGTCTGTCTGTCTGTCCCACCGTCTGTCCGTCAGTTCATCTATCTATCTATCTATCTATCTATCTATCTATCTATCTATCTATCTATCTATCTATCTATCTATCTATCTATCTATCTATCTATCTATCTATCCATGATTATCTATCTGTCTGTCTGTCTGTTCCTCCATTCATCCATAGTATCTATCTATCCCTCTATCATTATATCTGTCTGTCTGTCTGTCCCTCCTTCTGTCCGTCAATCCGTCCATCCATCTATCTATCTATCCATCTATCTGTCTGTCTATCTATCGGTCTGTCTGTCTGTCTGTCTGTCTGTCCCTCCATACATCCATAGTATATATCTATCCCTCCATCATTCTATTTGTCTGTCTGTCTGTCTGTTCTTCCATTCATCCATAGTATATATCTATCCCTCTATCATTATATCTGTCTATCTATATGTCTGTCTGTCCCTACATTCATCCATAGTATATATCTATAACTCCATCATTTTATCTATCTGTCTATCTATCTGTCTGTCTGTTCCTCCATTCATCCATAGTATCTATCCCTCTATCATTATATTTATCTGTCTGTCTGTCCCTCCATTAATCCATAGTATATATCTATCCCTCCATCATTCTGTCTGTCTGTCCCTCCGTCTGTCCGTCAGTTCATCAATCCGTCCATCCATCTATCTGTCTGTCTGTCCCTCCATTAATCCATAGTATATATCTATCCCTCCATCATTCTATCTATCTATCTATCTATCTGTCTGTCTGTCTGACTGACTGACTGACTGACTGTCTGTCTGTCTGTCCCTCCATTCATTCATATTATATATCCATCCCTCCATCATTCTATCTATCTATATGTCTGTCTATCTGTCTGTCTGACTGTCTGTCTGTCTGTCTGTCCCTCCATTAATCCATAGTATAAATCTATCCCTCCATCATTCTATCTATCTGTCTGTCTGTCCCTCCATTCATCCATTGTATATATCTACCCCTCCATCATTCTATCTATCTGTAAATTTATATTTCTATCTGTCTGTCTGTCTGTCTGTCTGTCCATCCATTCATCCATAGTATATATCTATCCTTCCATCATTCTATCTATCTATCTGTCCGTCCATTCATCCATCCGTCAATCCATCCATTCATCATTATTATCTATCTATCCCTCTGTTCATCCATTCTATCTATCTATCTATCTATCTATCTATCTATCTATCTATCTATCTATCTATCTATCTATCTATCTATCTATCTATCTATCTATCTATCTATCTATCTATCTATCTATCTATCTATCTATCTATCTATCCATCCATCTATCCATCTATCCATCTATCCATCTATCTACCTATCCCTCAATATATCCCTTGATTTATCCATAAGTATCCATCCATCCATCTATCTATCCATCCCAATATATTGTTGGCTGTTTGATCTGCTCATAACCTTTATTGTTTTACTCATCATGACCTTTGTGACAATGTGTTTTGATTGACAGTTTTCCTGCAGTGTCTCCACGTTCCTCTTAAACTCCTCCAGCTCCCAGTCGGCCCCAAAAGAGAGCGCTGGGTTTTTCGCCGGAATCAAGGTAAATCCGATTATATCAAATTATTCATGATTGTGACGGATCACGCGCCACACACAATGCCCCGGGTTACGTTTAGCAGCTAAATACGCTTTACTTAATTGCAAACATTATTAGCAGATCTCCATGTTCAACAGAGCTGTGTGATTGATTATCTTTAATGATCATGTGGTCTTCAGTTTGTTCCAGATGTTCTGCACATCCGCGAAGACACCAAGAAACACGTCGTGGCCGTACACAGCACAGTACCCATTCCCTGCCACGGGTTCGAGCACAGCCGCCGGTGCAAAGTGTCTCTTGGTCTGAGCGTATATGACTCGGGTGTGTGTTTGTATGAGTGATTCACTTTGTTAGACAGAAAATTGAAGATATCAAGGTTATATTTTCGCACAATGTTCTTGTGTTATGCCCAGTATACCACCTTTTTTCCAAATTCATTTCTTTACCATCCCAGATGTAGTTGCCGAAGTCCCAAATGTGGCTCTGTCATCCTGCCATGTGGAGCTTGTGTCCCAGCCCTGCCGAACCAACGTCTGCGCTCAGGGAACTGTGACTGTCACCGCCGTCACGGATTTCACCCGGGACGGAAATCGGGTCAGCGTCCTTGCCGCCCAGCCTGCCCAAGGCAGTCCTCGCCTTTGGAGAGGTTACAGCACCTCTGCACTGAAGGTTACTACACAATCTTCATTCGCATGCATCCGAAAATGAAATAGTCGCCTGAGTGGTTTTGTATTTGATGAAGAAAACTAATTTCTTGGTTTTGATGTGATGCAAGGGCACCTTCCAAATGCCTTCCAGGGAAAAGAGTGCTTGAGATTGTTTACAGTAAAACTGAATAACAAATGTATACATGTGTGTGTGTGTGTGTTTGTGTAAGTGTCACAGCGTTAACCCTATAGTTACTTTAACAGAAAAGTCTCTAAAACACCAACAACTCTGTACTGTAGCAGTGTGGTGAACTCAAGTCCACTCAAAGTAATATTGTACAAATTGGAAATATACTGCGACTCGGTTTCATCATCTCTATAATTGCCCCCTGCTGAAAGCAACCGTACGGTCTCTAATAAGCCAAACGCGGCATGAAGAGACAAGAATGCGGCAATTTGCAAGAAAAGAACGTAAACACACATACAACGCCGGTTCTCTTAAATAATGTTTCATTCCTGGACCCAGACCATCATCTGTGTTGTCTGTAAACATAAAAGCCGCTCTGTGCCCTTCAATAATGTGAAGGCACTGTACTTGGCTGCTTTATAATTAGGTTGTGGATGTCACAGCTATGCTAGACAATGTTTTTGACCATCAGTGGTGTCTGAATTATGGTATCTGCTTTTCAAGTTCATCCCATGTGAAGGTCTGTATGTTGTTTTTTAGTTTTTTACTGTTTAGGAGTTTGGAATGTTGACATTTTGCTTAACCAATGGTTTAAGTTTGGGGGCGGGGCTACCAAGGGTTCAATATTTACCAGGCCTGATTTCACAAGAATTTGTACGTATTTTCGAGTTGGCTAATTCGTACAAAGTGAATCGTATAAAAACATACAATTATTATAAAAATACAATAACGAAACCCCACCCCTAAACCTAACGTCACTGGCGTAAATTATTAATACGAATTAGCCACCTCATAAAATACGTAGGTTTTTACAGTACTGCTAGATTTACAGTAAGAGGCATATTTCCCCACATTTGGCAACTTTATTCATTTGCGTGTGTGTATTCATACAGTTAATCGACAGATTTTTCATTACATTGTAATTGATGTTTTAGACTCTTAAATGAAAAATATCCGTGTACTGCTAGTGGTTAACAAGTGTTTTGTTTTCAGATCTCAGTTCAGGATATCCCCACAGCTACCTGTTACTCCCTCACCGACCCCCACATCATTACATTTGATGGCAGGTAAAACATTTACAAACTTTGATTCATTCTGTATTTGTTTCCTTCATTGTTTGTTTATTGGCTTTTTGGATTCTTAGTCTGTTTCTTATTCTTTGTTGGTTTTTCTTTTGTTTGCTTGTTTATTTGTGTTCTTTATTCTGTGTTTGTTTCATCCTCAGTTTGTTTCTTTCTTATATTCTTTGATTGTTTGCATTATTATTTGTTGTCTGCTTCTTTCACGCTTTTTCATTATTCTTTTGTTTCTTTTATTCTTTGTTTGTGTTTCATTCTTTGCTTGTTCTCTTGTCCACTTGTTTCTTTCATAATTTTTAATTTCATAGCTTGTTTGTTTCTTTCTTTATTTTTGTGTTTTAATTTCATTTTTTTGGTTTGTTTGTTTTTTGTTTGTTTCATTCTTTGTTTGTCTGTTTCATAGTTTGTTTGTTTTATTCTTTCTTTATTTATTTATTTCATGTTTTTTTGTTTTGTTTAGTGTATCATTTTTTTTACTTTCTTTCTTTCTTTCTTTAATTATTTATTTATTTATTGTTTGCTTCTTTCATTCTTTGTTTATCCGTTTCATCCTTAGTTTGTTTGTTTGTTGTTATTCTTTATTAGTTTATTTGATTGTTTCTTTGATGTTTTTGTTTCTTTCATTCTTTGTTTATTTTCTTTTTGTTTTGTTTACTGTGTGTCATTCTTTGTTTGTCTTTCTTTCTTTCTTGTTTGTATCATTCTTTATTTGTTTGCTTGTTTATTTGTTTCTTTAATTCTTTGTCTGTTTCATCCTTAGTTTGTTTGTTTTACTTCATTTTTTGTTTGTATTTGTTTGTTTGTTGCTTTCTTTTTTATTCTTTCTTATTTGCTTTTTTCATTCTTTGTTTGTCTGTTTCATCCTTAGTTTCTTTGTTGTTATTCTTTATTTGTTTATTTCATTGTTTTTTGTTTGTTTACTGTCGTTCTTTCTTTGACTTTCTTTCTTTCTTGTTTGTATCATTCTTTATTTGTTTCATTCTTGGTTTGCTTTTTTATTTTTTTCCTCTCATTCTTTGTCTGTTTCATCTTTAGTTTATTAGTTTAACTTCATTTTTTTGTTTGTTTGTTTGTTTAGATGTTTGTTGTATTCTTTGTTTCTTTTTTCAATATTTGACTGTTTTATCTTTTGTTTTGTTTGCTGTCTTTCTTTCTTTCTTTCTTTCTTTCTTTCTTGTTTGCTTCTTTGTTTGTTTGTTTCATCCTTAGTTTGTTTGTTTGTTGTTATTTTTTATTTGTTTATGTCATTCTTTGTTTGTTTTTATTTTTATTTTTGTTTACTTTATGTCATTCTTTGTTTGTCTTTCTTTCTTTCTTGTTTGTATCATTCTTCATTTGTTTCATTCTTTGTTTGTTTTCTTGATTATTTGTTTATTTCATTCTTTGTCTGTTTCATCCTCAGCTTGTTTGTTTGACTTCATGTTTTGTTTGTTTGTTTGTTTATTTAGTGGTTTGTTGCATTTTTTGTTTCTTTCTTTCATTCTTATTTGCTTCTTTCATTCTTTGTTTGTCTGTTTCATCCTCAGTTTATTTGTTGTTATTATTTATTTATTTCATTGTTTCTTTAATTTTTGTTTATTTTCTTTTTGTTTTGTTTACTGTGTGTCATTCTTTGTTTGTCTTTCTTTCTTGTTTGTATCATTCTTCATTTATTTCAATTTTTGTTTGCTTGTTTATTTGTTTCTTTCATTCTTTGTCTGTTTTATCCTTAGTTTGTTTGTTTTACTTCATTTTTTGGTTGTATTTGTTTGTTTGTTGCATTCTTTGTTTCTTTCTTTTATTCTTTCTTGTTTGCTTCTTTCATTCTTTGTTTGTCTGTTTCATTCTCAGTTTGTTTGTTGTTATTCTTTATTTGTTTATTTCATTGTTTTTTGTTTGTTTCTTTGACTTTCTTTCTTTTTTGTTTGTATCATTCTTTATTTGTTTCATTCTTGGTTTGCTTTTTTCTTTTTTTCTTTCATTCTTTGTCTGTTTCATCCTTAGTTTATTAGTTTAACTTCATTTGTTTGTTTGTTTATTTAGATGTTTGTTGAATTCTTTGTTATTTTTTCATTATTTGTCTGTTTTTTGCTGTCTTTTGTTCTTTCTTTCTTTCTTGTTTGCTTCTTTGTTTGTTTGTTTCATCCTTAGTTTGTTTGTTTGTTGTTATTTTTTATTTGTTTATGTCATTCTTTGTTAGTTTTTATTTTTGTTTTCTTTACCATACTGTATGTCATTCTTTGTTTGACTTTCTTTCTTTCTTGTTTTGACCATTCTTCATTTGTTTCACTCTTTGTTTGTTTATTTGTTTCTTTCATTCTTTCTCTGTTTTATCCTTTGTTTGTTTTACTTCAGTTTTTGTGTGTTTTGTTTTTATTTCTTTGTTTATTTAGTTGTTTGTTGCATTCTTTTTTTCTTTCTTTCATTGTTTTTTGTTTTATTTATTTATTTTGCTGTCTTTTCTTTCATTCTTCTTTTCTTTATTCTGTCTCTTTCTTGACATTTACCACAGACAAATTTGAACGGTTCCAAATCGCCTGTTATTATTTCTACAGAAGTCGTGTGAGTTTTTACACGACAGATGCTCAAATGGCACATTTGAGGTAATGAGGCAGGAATGTAAAGGTCAGTGTGGATTCAAGGATCGCGCGCCTCACATAGTACATCAGTCGAGGGACTCTGTACTCTTTGAATTTTGCTTGGATAGAGAAATCTCTTTGGAAGCATACGGAAACTGTCCTCATTAGCAGAAACGTCCTTGACAAATACCGGCTCCTTGCCACAAAAAAAAAAAGAGAGGCACATGGTCCGTGTAGACTGTACATATGGATCTAAACATACACAATACTAAAGGGATTTATGTTTAAACGTTGAGCTATGTGTTTACAGCAGTGCCAAGAGCACACAGAGCAATAAGTGTCGCTGGTCACCATCAAAGCAAATGATGTGTGCTTGATAGAAGGATATTGTGCTGTGAAATAACTCACATGAAATTACAGCACGTATTTCTGTCCTTCGGTTTTTTGCTCTTTTTATTTTTTTGTATAGACTCTTTCTTCTTTCCACTGTGCTATTAAGTTCAAGTAGTCCTTTGAGATGTCACGTTCAGCTTCTGCCTATTCTGTAAAGGTTATTTTAAAGAGTGCATGCTGAAGTTTCTGAAATTCATGTGTTAATCGCCAGAGCATTTTAACACAAACCACAGAAAAACCCTGCTGGGAAAAACACAGCTGAAACCAGCCCTAAATGGCTTTATGGTTTGAGCTGGCTTTAGCTGGTCTAGGTCACCTCTGAGTCTGACCAAGCTGGTTTTTGTGCTTCAGACCATCAGAAATCATACAAACCACATAAAATTCACACAAACCACATAAAAACCCTGCTGGGAAGAAAAACAGCTGAAACCAGGCCTAAGATGGATTATGGTTTGAGCTGGTGTAGGTGAACTCCAAGTCTGACCAAGCTGGTTTTTGTGCTTGAGACGCATCAGAAATCAGACTAAGTTGGTTCACTGGTCTCCAAGCTGGATCAAGCTGGTCATTTAGCTTGGTCTAACACGATTTTGCTAGTTCTTCCAGCTAAATTAGCCGAACGCCAGCTTGGCTGTGTTGAGATCCAGCTAAGACCGGTGCTTTCAAGAAAAAACACAGAAAAACCATGTTGGGAAGGAAAACTGCTGAAACCAGCCCTAAGACGGCATTTTTGGTTTGAGCTGGCTTTAGCTGGTCTAGGTCACCTCCGAGTCTGACCAAGCTGGTTTTGTGCTTGAGACGCATCAGAAACCAGACTAAGTTGGTTCACTGGTCTCCAAGTTGGATCAGTCTGGTCATTTAGCTTGGTCTAACAGGGTTTTGATTATGTTTTAGCTAGTAAGCTTCCAGCTAAATTAGCCAACTGCCAGCTTGGCTGTGCTGGGATCCAGCTTAGACCGGTGCTTTTGAACAAAAAACACAGAAAACCCCTGTTGGGAAGAAAAACTGCTGAAATCATCCCTAAGATGGCTTTATGGTTTGAGCTGGTTTTAGCTGGTGTATGTCAACTCTGAGTCTGACCAAGCTGTTTTTGTTATTGAGACGCATTAAGAATCAGACCAAGTTGGTTCACTGGTCTCCAAGCTGGATCAAGCTGGTCTTTTAGCTTGGTCTAATAGGATTTTGAGTACGTTTTAGGTAAGTTAGCTTTGAGCTAAACTAGGCGAACGCCAGCTTGGCTGTGCTAGGATTCAGCTAAGACCAGTGCTTTTGAACAAAGACCACAGAAAAACCCTGTTGGGAAGAAAAACAGCTGAAACCAGCCCTAAGAGGGCTTCATGGTTTGAGCTGGCTTTGGCTGGTCTAGGTCACCTCTGAGTCTGACCAAGCTGGTTTTTGTGCTTGAGACGCATTAAAAAACAGACCAAGTTGGTTCACTGGTCTCCATGCTGGATCAGGCTGGTCTTTTAGCTTGGTCTAATAGGATTTTGAGGACGTTTTAGCTAAGTTAGCTTCCAGCTAAATTAGCCGAACGCCAGCTTGGCTGTGCTGGGATCCATCTTAGACTGGTGCTTTTGAACTTAAAACACAGAAAAACCCTGTTGGGAAGAAAAACAGCTGAAACCAACCCCTAAGACGGCTTTATGGTTTAAGCTGGCTTTAGCTAGTCTAGGTCACCTCTGAGTCTGACCAAGCTGGTTTTGTGCTTGATACGCATCAGAAATCAGACAAAGTTGGTTCACTGGTCTCCAAGTTGGCTCAGGCTGGTTTTTTAGTTTAGTCTTACTGGATTTTGAGCATGTTTAAGCTAGCTTTAAGCTAAATTAGCCGAAAGCCAGCTTGGCTGTGCTGGGATCCAGCTAAGACCAGTGCTTTTGAACAAAGACCACAGAAATACCCTGTTGGGAAGAAAAACAGCTGAAACCAGGCCTAAGACAGCTTTATGGTTTAAACTGGCTTTAGCTAGTCTAGGTCAGCTTCTAGTCTGACTCTGACCAAGCTGTTTTTTGTGCTTGAGAAGTTAATTCACTGGTCTCCCAGTTGGATCAGGATGGTGTTTTAGCTTGGTCTAACAGGATTTTGAGTATGTTTTGCTAGTTAGCTTCCAGATAAATTAGCAGAATGCCAGCTTGGCTGTGCTGGGGTCCAGCAAAAACCAGTGCTTTTGAACAAAAACCACAAAAAACCTGTTGGGAAGAAAAACAGCTGAAATCAGCCCAAAGATGGCTTTATGTTTTAATCTGGTTTTAGCTGGTCTTGGTCATCTACTTGTCTGACCAAGCTGGTTTTCATGCTTCAGATGCATCAGAAATCAGACTAAGCTTGTTCACTGGCCTTTAAGCTGGATTTGGCTGGTCTTTTGACTTGGTCTAACAGGGTTTTAAGTCTGTTAGCTTGCTTAATTTAGCTTCCAGTTTGGCTGTGCTAGAATCCAGCTAAGACAAAAAATTACCTCAAGATATTGTTGTCATCTAGGAAAACATGACTAATACATTTTGCATGTAAAGGTAATGACGTCATAGAAAAATCATTTAACTAAATAAGAAGAAAGGTAGGGAACCAAAATGGTTCTTCTGTGGCATCGCAGTGAAGAACCTTTTGTAGCACCTTTATTTTTAAGAGTGTAACCTTGTGTAAGACTCATTTTAGATTGCATACAGTTAGAAATTTGTGTATCTACCATCACGGACAAGAAAAATAAATTGCACTTTTTTTCACCCCCAGGCAGTATGAGAACCAGCAGACGGGCACGTTTTTGCTTTATAAGAGCATGAACCGTATTTTCGAGGTCCACACCAGACAGTGGGATTGTGGGAGTCGACACTACAGTGTGGCGTGTACCTGTGGAGTGGCCGCTCGGGAGGGCAATGATGTCGTGACTTTTGATATGTGTGACGGACAGCTGCAGGAAACGCAACCCCGTTTATCCCTCAAGACCTTAAGAGTGTCCACGACCAATCAAATTAAGATTCACGAGACACACCAAGGAAAGAAGATGACGGTAGGCCTGTATTTCACATGCACCACAAGGCTACATTTAAGTGCTTGTTATGCTGTTGTAAAAATGATTGAAGTCTTCTGGTTTTAATAAGAAATTATTTATAATAATCCTGTTTGTTTTGCAATAAAATTATGCAATAAAAACAATTGAACAACAGTTTTTTAATCAAAACAACTCGAACCCCATAGTATAAAATCAGAATACAATTACAGTTTTTCTCAGTCGCTTTGGTACAATTCTCAGATCAGAATTAAAATTCTCAAAACTGCTTGTTCAATTCTCACATCATTGTGTCACTTGTGCACATCAAAAAAGCAGTTTCTCATTTCTTTGAACAAGTTGCAAATGCTTTGGTACATCAATGCAAATGATTATGTACAATTCTCTGCTTTTTCCTACATTATCAGTTGCTTATGTCATGTTGATCAAAATGTATTATAATGGGTCTCTGTTGAATAGTCTCACTCCACACAACATTTAGGCATTAGTTCATAGTATAAGTCTTTACATGCAAAATGGTTGAACATGTTGTCAAAATACAGGATATGGTCAAACATATTTCTATACATTTCCATTAGACATTTTTTCTAAAACTGTCTTGAATTGGTAAATTGCTCCCAGGTGAATCTTGACTTTCTCTAACAGACAGAAACATCCCCAACAAGCAAAAACCGAGACATTGAAATGACTGCTAACTATAGACCCAATATAGTCCGGCTATGAGTAATCCACTTCTACCCTAAACAACCTTGAATTTGGTTACATGCCATTTTTGCCAAAATAACTTGAAGATGTATGATATTCCAACATGTAAGCAAAGTGTGTTCAAGGTGTTTGCTTTCATTTCTTTTACATGTTCTAAAAGTATATGCATCGTCTATTCTTGGGCTATGGTTAGACATCTTTTAGACATCTATCATGTTCACATTTCTACTTTTTTTTCCTCTTTATGCTATGCAGTGCTTGCAGTGCTGTCTTTATCTTTCTTTATGGCAATGACATGGTCTTTCAATGAATTACAGTACAAACAGTAAAAGCGTAAATGTAAATTTTGTCAAGTCTTTTGCAATCAAACTCACACATAACTTATACTAAGGTGTAACTTACAATTTACAATACTTGTCGTCAAAACTTTAGCCATAGTTTACATCAGAACATTCCTCCAGAGTAAACTGTTATATTGACAACATGACTAAACAATTTGACTGTCTTATCCGTACACAATGACACAATGACTTGTTTTTTTGATGGCACTGACATGTTCATTGACACAGATATTTAATTTTGAGAGATGAACTAAGTATTTTGAGTAAAAGAGTGGCTTTTGCAGGTTATCCATGATGTTTTGCTATTTGTACAAATTGTTTTGAGAAATGCACTTACTGTTTTGCAAATTGTGAGTATGATTCGAGAAATGTACCAAAGCGACTGAGAAAAACTGTAATTAAATAGACAAAATCACTGAATTTAGAAAAAAATGACATTTGTAAATGAATAAACGAAATGTATTTATGATATCTAAATAAAATATTATATCAGGAAATCTCTTCCATGATAACTGTGAACTGTATAGTGTTCATATTTGGGACAGGCAGATTTTTAGCTTTAGCTGAAAAGTCAACACAGATCTTATCTGTTTGAAAAAGATGATTTTACCCTGCCAGTAATGTGAAAACGTTTGGTCTCCAAAGACTTCTGTGAGCCTAGCAGATGTTGCCATTGTTGCATGGTGTGACACACTTTGAATAAGCAAGTGTTTTGTGACAGCTAAATTTATCCAGTTATATAATACTTGATAGGCCCTGGATATGCAAGAATAATAAATATTTTATTTATTATGGGTCATGGCAAAATATGTGTTTGTTGCGTCGTGTGAACCTATGTGCATCATGGGTAATGTCAAAATGTATTTTCGTTGCATCATGTGAACAATGTGCATCATGGGTCATGTCAAAATGTGTGTTCGTTGCGTCCTGTGAACCTACGTGCGTCATGGGTCATGTCAAAATATGTGTTCGTTGCGTCGTGTGAACCTACGTGCGTCATGGGTCATGTCAAAATATGTGTTCGTTGCGTCGTGTGAACCTACGTGCGTCACGGGTCATGTCAAAATATGTCTTCGTTGCGTCATGTGAACCTACGCGCATCATGGGTCATGTCAAAATATGTCTTCGCTGCGTCATGTGAACCTACGTGCATCATAGGTCATGTCAAAATATGTCTTCGTTGCGTCGTGTGAACCTACGTGCGTCATGGTCATGTCAAAATATGTGTTCGTTGCGTCGTGTGAACCTACGTGCGTCATGGGTCATGTCAAAATATGTGTTCGTTGCGTCGTGTGAACCTACGCGCGTCATGGGTCATGTCAAAATATGTCTTTGTTGCGTCAAGTGAACCTACGTGCATCATGGGTCATTTCAAAATATGTGTTTGTTGCGTCGTGTGAACCTACGTGCGTCACGGGTCATGTCAAAATATGTGTTCGTTGCGTCGTGTGAACCTACGTGCGTCACGGGTCATGTCAAAATATGTGTTCGTCGCGTCGTGTGAATCTACGTGCGTCACGGGTCATGTCAAAATATGTGTTCGTCGCGTCGTGTGAACCTATGTGCGTCATGGGTCATGTCAAAATATGTCTTCGTTGCATCATTTGAACCTATGTGCGTCACGAGTCATGTCAAAATATGTCTTCGTTGCGTCATGTGAACCTACGCGTGTCACGGGTCATGTCAAAATATGTCTTCGTTGCGTCATGTGAACCTACGCGCGTCATGGGTCATGTCAAAATATGTCTTTGTTGCGTCATGTGAACCTACGCGCATCATGGGTCATGTCAAAATATGTCTTTGTTGCGTCATGTGAACCTACGCGCATCATGGGTCATGTCAAAATATGTCTTTACTGCGTCATGTGAACCTACGTGCATCATAGGTCATGTCAAAATATGTCTTCGTTGCGTCATGTGAACCTACGTGCATCATGCGTCATGTCAAAATATGTCTTCGTTGCGTCATGTGAACCTACGCGCATCATGTGTCATGTCAAAATATGTCTTCGTTGTGTCATGTGAACCTACGCGCGTCATGGGTCATGTCAAAATATGTCTTTGTTGCGTCAAGTGAACCTACGTGCATCATGGGTCATTTCAAAATATGTGTTTGTTGCGTCATGTGAACCTATGCGCATCATGGGTCATGTCAAAATATGTCTTCGTTGCGTCATGTGAACCTACGTGCGTCATGGGTCATGTCAAAATATGTGTTCGTTGCGTCGTGTGAACCTACGTGCGTCACGGGTCATGTCAAAATATGTCTTCGTTGCGTCATGTGAACCTACGCGCATCATGGGTCATGTCAAAATATGTGTTCGTTGCGTCGTGTGAACCTACGTGCGTCATGGGTCATGTCAAAATATGTGTTCGTTGCGTCGTGTGAACCTACGTGCGTCATGGGTCATGTCAAAATATGTGTTCGTTGCGTCGTGTGAACCTACGTGCGTCACGGGTCATGTCAAAATATGTCTTCGTTGCGTCATGTGAACCTACGCGCATCATGGGTCATGTCAAAATATGTCTTCGCTGCGTCATGTGAACCTACGTGCATCATAGGTCATGTCAAAATATGTCTTCGTTGCGTCGTGTGAACCTACGTGCGTCATGGTCATGTCAAAATATGTGTTCGTTGCGTCGTGTGAACCTACGTGCGTCATGGGTCATGTCAAAATATGTGTTCGTTGCGTCGTTTGAACCTACGTGCGTCACGGGTCATGTCAAAATATGTGTTCGTTGCGTCGTGTGAACCTACGTGCGTCATGGGTCATGTCAAAATATGTGTTCGTTGCGTCGTGTGAACCTACGTGCGTCATGGGTCATGTCAAAATATGTGTTCGTTGCGTCGTGTGAACCTACGTGCGTCACGGGTCATGTCAAAATATGTGTTCGTTGCGTCGTGTGAACCTACGTGCGTCACGGGTCATGTCAAAATATGTGTTCGTCGCGTCGTGTGAATCTACGTGCGTCACGGGTCATGTCAAAATATGTGTTCGTCGCGTCGTGTGAACCTATGTGCGTCATGGGTCATGTCAAAATATGTCTTCGTTGCATCATTTGAACCTATGTGCGTCACGAGTCATGTCAAAATATGTCTTCGTTGCGTCATGTGAACCTACGCGTGTCACGGGTCATGTCAAAATATGTCTTCGTTGCGTCATGTGAACCTACGCGCGTCATGGGTCATGTCAAAATATGTCTTTGTTGCGTCATGTGAACCTACGCGCATCATGGGTCATGTCAAAATATGTCTTCGTTGCGTCATGTGAACCTACGCGCATCATGGGTCATGTCAAAATATGTCTTCACTGCGTCATGTGAACCTACGTGCATCATAGGTCATGTCAAAATATGTCTTCGTTGCGTCATGTGAACCTACGTGCATCATGCGTCATGTCAAAATATGTCTTCGTTGCGTCATGTGAACCTACGCGCATCATGTGTCATGTCAAAATATGTCTTCGTTGTGTCATGTGAACCTACGCGCGTCATGGGTCATGTCAAAATATGTCTTTGTTGCGTCAAGTGAACCTACGTGCATCATGGGTCATTTCAAAATATGTGTTTGTTGCGTCATGTGAACCTATGCGCATCATGGGTCATGTCAAAATATGTCTTCGTTGCGTCATGTGAACCTACGTGCATCATGCGTCATGTCAAAATATGTCTTCGTTGCGTCATGTGAACCTACGCGCATCATGCGTCATGTCAAAATATGTCTTCGTTGCGTCGTGTGAACCTACGTGCGTCATGGTCATGTCAAAATATGTGTTCGTTGCGTCGTGTGAACCTACGTGCGTCATGGGTCATGTCAAAATATGTGTTCGTTGCGTCGTGTGAACCTACGTGCGTCACGGGTCATGTCAAAATATGTCTTCGTTGCGTCATGTGAACCTACGTGCATCATGGGTCATGTCCAAATAAGTGTTTGTTGCGTCATGTGAACCTATGCGCATCATGGGTCATGTCAAAATATGTCTTCGTTGCGTCATGTGAACCTACGTGCATCACGCGTCATGTCAAAATATGTGTTCGTTGCGTCATGTGAACCTACGCGCATCATGCGTCATGTCAAAATAGGTGTTTGTTGCGTCATGTGAACCTACACGCATCACGGGTCATGTCAAAATATGTGTTCGTTGCTTCATGTTAACCTCTGTGCATCATGCGTCATGTCAAAATATGTGTTTGTTGCGTCATGTTAACCTACGCGCATCATGGGTCATGTCAAAATATGTCTTCGTTGTGTCATGTGAACCTACGCGCATCATGGGTAATGTCAAAATATGTGTTCGTTGCGTCATGTGAACCTACGCGCATCATGGGTCATGTCAAAATATGTGTTTGTTGCGTCGTGTGAACCTACGCGCATCATGGGTCATGTCAAAATATCTATTCGTTGCGTCATGTGAACCTTTTTGCATCATGGGTCATGTCAAAATATATGTTCGTTGCGTCATGTGAACCTACGCGCATCATGGGTCATGTCAAAATATGTGTTTGTTGCGTCATGTGAACCTACGTGCATCATGGGTCATGTCAAAATATGTATTCGTTGCGTCGTGTGAACCTACGTGCATCACGGGTCATGTCAAAATATCTGTTCGTTGCATCATGTGAACCTACGCACATCACAGGTAATATCAAAATATCTGTTTGTTGCGTCACGTGAACCTACGCGCATCACGGGTCATGTCAAAATATCTGTTTGTTGCGTCACGTTAACCTACGCGCATCACGGGTCATGTCAAAATATGTGTTCGTTGCGTCACGTGAACCTATGTGCATCATGGGTCATGTAAAAATGTGTGTCCGTTGCGTCATGTGAACCTATGTGCATCATGGGTCATGTCAAAATATGTGTTCGTTGCGTCACGTTAACCTATGTGCATCATGCGTCATGTCAAAATATGTGTTCGTTGCGTCATGTTAACCTATGTGCATCATGCCAAAATACGTGCCTGCTGCACACGCGTCAAAAGGGTTTATGATAAAAGAGACGCTCACATCCACAAAATACTCCCAAGACACTAACTTAACACTAAACTCTGATTACACGAGATTAAGCGAGTATCTGGAAAACGTGATCGTCTCTTTTATTATAAACCCCTTTGATGCGTATGCAACAAACTCATATTTTGACATAAACCATGATGCACTTAAGTTTACATGATGCATCAAACACCTATTTTGACATGAGAAGCCACACACATGATGGGCTAAATGTTGACATGTTGTGATGAATTTCGCATCATGCACCCTCGAAAAAGAAGTCACCGGCCACCACTGGATAAAAAGTATACCTCAATTAGATAAAAGCGTATGAAAAAAATGCATAATTGAAATATTTATGAACATGTTTGTATGAACTGAGTTTGTATAACCTCTGCAGATGATGTTTAGCTCGGGGGCTTTTGTACGAGCGGACGTCAGTGATTGGGGAATGAGTCTGTCCGTCAGGGCTCCGAGTCGGGACTTTAATGCCACCAGAGGCCTGTGCGGCTTATTTGACCGAAACAGCCACAATGACCTCCATCACCCCGCAGGCACAAACCAGCACGACAACGACCTAGCAGAATTCATTCAGAGCTGGAGGTGAGAGCTAAATT
Source organism: Paramisgurnus dabryanus (assembly GCF_030506205.2). Taxonomy (NCBI): domain Eukaryota; kingdom Metazoa; phylum Chordata; class Actinopteri; order Cypriniformes; family Cobitidae; genus Paramisgurnus; species Paramisgurnus dabryanus. Next base: position 9,795,134 of record NC_133360.1, on the reverse strand, counting down.
GTATACTTTCTTTTTGCGAAATTCTGTGAAGAATACGGTTGTTTTAAATGTGCTATACAGAGTCGAAGTTGAATATCTACAGTATATACTCAATAACTTCATAGAAAATCTATATAATCAGCAATAAATAGCCATCATTTCACTGTCCAGGTTAACTTTAGACCCAATATGGTGCAATGTTAATGTATTGGCATAAGTTTGAATAGTTTCCATTCTAGAAACTTCAAAAAAAAAAGTTGCAGGAGCATCTGTAAGTCGGCGAGAGCAGTTCAGCTTCAGATTAGAGTTTTGTATCAGCATTTAACCTTGATTTGCTCGTTTTAATGTCAAACGATAATTAAAAGAGTGCAAAGTCTCTAATCTAATGGGCTAACCTTTTTCACACTCTAAATCCTCTCCAGACGCAGCGCTTGAGGGCTTAATTCAAAGGCTGATTTGAGGCAGTCATATTTTTGTTTTATTTCTCCGTGTCAGGATCGCGCCTGGGGAGAGCCTGTTTGACAGCATGCCACCTGCCGCGGATGAGGAGATAAAGTGGAATTTCTGTGCTTGTCGAAAGGGATATAACCCGTCCCTCCATTCAACGCACGTCTCGGATGGCACAGTAAACCCGCCTCCAGTTTCAAGCTGCCAATCTCATGACGATGTGGATTACGCATCCCTGTTCCCTTTCAAAGACGCCACTGCCGAGCACGTTGCGAAACGCAGCTCAAACCGGAATGTCCGGAAGCGGGGTGCATCGGGTAAAGTGCCAAATGATGCCAAAAATCGAATCCCTCTTAGCGTAGATGAGCTAGAAACCAAATCTTTATTTAACTTCAAAATTCCTGGCTTAAATGAATCTAATGTGCCCTTACCAAGCTCAGGTGGTCGACATAAGCGACAAACCCTTGACTTGCTCCCCATCTACCCCTTCCGGGCCATAAGCCAGAGCGACCTGGAAAGTTTGGCCTACTTCTTTCCAGATGATCACTGCGTTTCCAGTGGCCCAGCTGCCCACCCGTCCTGGCCGACACCAAGTGGTCTCACGTCTGCCAAAGCTTTGGAGGTCTGCCAGTTGGCCCTTACTAACTCAACCGTGGGCACGACATGCAAGGATCTGCTGGGCCGGCGCCTGGAAGAGGCTGTGAACCTGTGCGTCCTGGATCTTCAGCTGAAGGATGATTTGGCTTGGGAGAACGCTCTCGTGCCCTTCCTGGAGAACGAATGCGAGCGGAAGTGGCTGGAAAACAGGAGTCAACGTTCTCAAAGAGGTTCGAGAAAATTGGGAGATGTTGCAAGGGCTCTTCGGTGTCCGAACTTCTGTAGCGGGAATGGTCGGTGTGTGGATTGGGGATGTCAGTGTGACCCAGGCTACAGCTCTCATGACTGCAGCCTCACTATAAGTAAGTGTTACATTAATTATAAGTACCACCTAGGGGACATCATATATCAGAATGTTCTTGGCTCTCTGGATAAGCACACTAATTGAGATATGTATAACATATCAGCAGGAGTCTGAAAGTGCTGAGGTATTTTTAACCCAGCATTGGGTCAAACAGGGATGACCCCAACCAGTTGGGTTGTAATTTAACCTATGCACCTATGCTCTTTGATTGAAGTTAAAAGACTTAATGGGTTGCAATGTATCTCCATGAGTTGCCAAATGTGTATAATAAAAATCCTTTAGATTGGCATCTTGACCCTCATCTAGTAATAAAACAATCTTTTTGAGCCAGAGAGTGTCCGTGGCATTAGATCAGATTTTTTGGCACTGCCAGCTTATATCTTTACGTCTATCTTTATTATCTTCAGTTTGCAGACGTTGTTCATTTCACTTTGCTCTGCATGTTGTTGTGCACTCCGCACAAATGCGTTCCTCGTCCTTCAAACTCTAAAACGAAACAAACTTTCCCAATCTTCAAAGCAAAACCAGATGGCGTGCGTTTGAGCGAGTGTGTTTTTATTGATTACGATTACGTTATCGACCGACTGTTTCCGGCAACGCCGGCGAGTCTCAGAAGCGCCGTTAGCCTCCCCAGCCAACCTTCGTATCAATGAGATGTTGTTATTTTGGGTACGCTAACAGCTGGCCCGCTGCCACACGCCCATGCCCGCTCACCGATTAGCAATCCCGTCTAAGCCTCTATCTCGCCCAAGGTTCTTGGCTTGCTCCCCTGGGCTGCTTCGGTGACGAAATGGGAGTTTTAACAAAAATTAGCAGGCAGATTACGGAAGCCAAAAAGGGTTGTTTATCACCATGTGACGCTCCTCTACCTCTCCGCGAGCGAGAGGTCTGATTTATGTTAACCGCGTCAGGATCAACGTGCAAGGTAGCACGGGAAAGACGTCTAGATAAATCTACTTAATTGCCCAACTGATCATCGGTTGATGTCTCTTCTCCATCTGGGAGCGTCATCCATTCATCCATTATTTTTTCTGAAGCTCATCACTCTGTTCACGCCTGAGGGGTTTCAGATAGCTGTTTGCACTTCATCTAGTCAAATGTAGATTTTTGCAAGGCTTCACGTGACCTGGTTATGACTAAAACTTGCTTATTTATGCTCATGCTGCTTTATTTTTGTTGTTTAAGCTTTTCATAGAGTAATGGGACAATTTTACTGTATCATTAGCACTAGCATCCTAGCTTGGACTGTCAATGACTTACTTACTTACTTACTTACTTATTTCCCATAATGCATTGCAAAAGCCTATAAAGAATCCAGACAATCCAACTGAATTCAATACATGTACATATCCGCATTTCCTTCAACAGCACTCACAGTACCACCTTCATTCATTGGCAATACCCGGCTGTGAATTGGGGGTCACGTTCTCTATAAAGGACATTTCTGCGATTCAACGCTGACTCATTTTTCCGCCAGGTTCAGAGTCTAACCGCTTCTCATTTATCACTTCTTTTCAAACGTAAAGCAGGAGCATTCGCCCTTGTGGTGGAGATTAAAAACCCACGAATATCTCTCAACCTTCCTTCCTAGCCGGTCAGGGCCGGTGTCTATGTGTGTGTGACTGTGTGTCCTGCGTTAGTGCATCAGGCTTGTCTGATTTAAATCTGCATTTCAGGAACAAAATGCATCATGGGAAAATTCACCTTCACACTACTGAGGACTTTTCTGATTTCTGAGGTCAGATTAGGAAGCAAGTGGATATGTTTTGTTGTAGCTACTTATTTTTAAATTAGCTTTATTGCATCTGAATTGAAGGTAAACATCATCAGGGGGCTTATTTGGTTATTTTAATAATAATGAAAACAAAATGTACAAATGGAGACCATGTGGAGAAAATTCTTGATGTGGTACTTATAAATATGGCTCATTTAAATCCAACTGTTGTCTGAAATATGTGATTTAACGGCTACCATTTTACAGAGAACGCAACGTTGAGATTTAAGAGACTGGGCAGTGATACAGTATATGGCATTAATCATGCATAATGCTATTACACTGCAATTATTTGTGCCTGCTGTCACTGAAACTGTATTAAATGTTGCTATGTTTTATTAGGCCTTAGAGGAACCCAGACAAGCTCATATTTACATCTTTGCGTTATTCAAAAACTAATTATTGAGAATGTAGTTATACAGTGTGTGCCCGTTTCTGTTTAATGTCAAATAAAGACTGATGGACTGAAAATTTAGGCTGTATGGAAGCTTAGGATTGTTTTGATTGTTAATAAAAGCGATGAATGATTTTTGTGTGCAATACTCAAAAGTCTTGTGTTGCTTTTCCATTTGAATCACAAAGTTTTTTCGCAGGTGGTTTTGAAGAAGGATGCAGAGCATTTGTACTGAACATTATTAAGGGGTTCACATGAATTTACAATAGGCTTTGGGTTAACAAGGCCCCTGTAGTGGCTTTTCAACCGTGTTTTGAATTAATGATAAGACTGCAGACTTCACACAACAATCACACAAACGCTTTGATTTTTTGTGACCTGGGGCTTGCTGCTTCTATTGACTCCAACACTGGACACTATGGAGCAATGTACATGCATCTGTGTATGTGTTAGAAAAAGAGTTGTTGAATGATCTGCATTTGATGGCTGTGCGGTATTGAAGGAAAATGCATTAAAAACGATATATTAAAATATATTTTGGAAAAAATTATATAACATATCTTTCATTTTTTTTAGGGAAATCAAAGCACCCCTTTTACTCTTCTAAAATTGAACAGCCATGTTTTATTGTTGCATAATACAAATCTGGCAAATTAAGCATTGTAAACAAACAAACAAACAAACAAAAATAAATTAATAAAACAAATTTCACTGCTATCATGCACAGTTGCACACACGCATATCCCAGCTAACATCTGTGTGCCAAATGGGCCATTCCACCAAGTTTTTTTTACAAGTAAGTACATGCAAATGGCTCCGATTAGAAGATCTTTTACTAAGGGCCCTAGTTTAACGATCTAAGTGTATTGTCTAAAGCGCACAGTCTAAACGGGCGTGTCCGAACCCACTTAGCTAATTTAAGGATGAGAGAAATGGTTTATGCGCCAAGCGCACGGCTTATAAGGGTTGTTCCTACTTTCGTAATGGGTGTGTTTTGGGTGTAATGTGCAATAAACCTATGAGAGTCTCAGCTCTCATCTCCTTTAAAGCAACACCAAAGAGTTTTTTTTTTACCAAAAAAACGTTTCAGTCATTCATCCACTCAAAACAGGGTGAACGGCAGGGACGTCACTAGGATTGGAAGACAGGGGGGGCTCAGCCCACAGAGTATTTGTAACTTGTGTTTGCAAAATTTTTGCACTCACATCTGAGTTACAATTATGTCAACAACCAGTCAAGAAACCAAGATGTTAACAAGTAAAACATGACAGACATATCCTCCTCTTCCATTTCTACTCTGTTAAATAAAAGTTACTGTAATGTTAGCTTTTAGACACATCAAAGCTGCATGGGGGAATTTAGGCCAGACTTTGCTCCTGATTAGTTATTCTATAAGCAATGACTTAAATGCTATCTGCAAATTGGTCACATGAAACATCCAAAATGTCCATAAACAGAGGTCAGACAGCTAAAAAGTTGGTAAGTTAAACAAATGAGAAAAAGCAGTACAAGAAATAGAAAAAAATTGGCATCACAGCATACTTTACCAGGTAAGCTATTGACCAGGGCTCTCAAGTTTTGAAGACAGGCAAGAGTGACACCCCTCCAAATACCCCCCCCCCCCACCACCCCAAATATTATTTAACTATTAGGTTGTATACTACTAACCTTATTGCAATCCACTATTCCATTGTATTCCCTGTGTGTCATATATGGGACTAGAAAATGTTCATTTGGGAATGGAGATTTTTTTACAATGAAGACTTCCTGATTCATTATTCACTGTGTAAATACACGTACACATTTCCAGTACAAACACATCATTTTACTGTTTGCATTTCTATGCTCACATAGAAACCTTAGCCAAGGATTTTTTTTGACAAAATAAACTTTTAACCAGAAAATAAGATAAATGTGTGTGTTCACATAAATGTAAACATAAACCGGATTTGCTAATCTTATAGGTTAATATTATTAGTTGATAGCCACTGTGTTAATCTGGAAATTATACAGATCTAAAATTTAGAAAAGGGGAATGACCAACAAGTGATCTACCTTAATACTGAGTTGTCAAGATGCATTATGATGTGGTTTTCAGGACAGGGTTTAGATTAAGCCAGGACAAGGCCTTAGTTATATTAGGATGTTTATGTAGTTTTTACAAGCACAAAAATATTACAGGTGTGCATCTTGAGACAAAACAACGTGACTGATGTATTTTAAGATATGTTAGTGCAAGCTACTTTTAGTTAAGAACTAAAACTCAAACAGGCATTTTAGTCTTGAACAAGACTTAAGCCCTGTTTGGGAAACAGCCCCTATGTCTATACTGTAGGTCAGGGGTCTCCAACCTTTTTATAAGCAAGGGCTACCACAATGGATAAAACAATCTGGATGGGTACTTACTACTTTCTGATATAGTTTAATCAAAACGTTTTTCTTTTACTTGTTGTTTTATTTTACTTTACTTGTTGATACGTTTTAGTATTGTTTAAAATGTTAAGATAGGTAAACCAAGCCAAGCTAATATTAAAAATACCATGTTGAACCCTCAAAAACTTACTAGGAATACACATTATACTACCATACCAAAGACAAATACACAGGTGCCTTACACTTTTTAAAAGGAAGGAGTTCAAATGTTAAAATATTAATATTTTAAATGAAATGAAACAAACATATTTAATAAGCTATAATTTAATTATATTATTAGATTTTAAAAAAGCTATTTTACTGCAAATATAAGGTGAAATGCCCATTAAAAGCTCAATTTGCACGTTTGATCCAGTTTTTCCACAAAAAAAACTAGTTTTATAAAAGGATACACTTCACAATCACCTGGTGTTTCGCTGCATGAAATGATCTGCCTGATGCGTTCAGTACAACAACTGTACATAATGCAATGCATCACGCCAGCACATGACTTTAAAACCTGTTACGTTAATAAGCAATATATAGACGCGTGCTTTTACTGGTGACTGACCTGCTCCCTTCCTGGAGAATATTTCTGTGATTGATTTTGCAGCATCTCGCTGCGTCTGTCTCTCTCTCTCTTTCACATGTCAACCTGAGACGACTGCACGGCGGGTCAGAACAGCCGCCAGGTCAACATGGCCAGTCCGCCCTGCACACACCTTGTACTACTGATGTTCGCTCTGCTCGGCCCCCTGCGGATTGATAAACGCGCTAAATCCATGCTGCTGACTCAGATCAGGGGAGGAGACGAAACTTGACGCAGCATGACGCCTTTCATTGGTTGTTGCGTTAAATCTTACCCAGATACAATAGTGCTATTTTCTGATTGGCTATTGTGTAGCCTATTTCTTTTTTTTTGATTGGCTGATAAGTGGCAGGCTCTAGGGGATACGCGCTTGATTCCTGCCGGTTTCCATAGTGAGAGCGGCGCGACCAGATAACTTTTGTGCGCTGCGGGCCTGCGGCATATATTAAATATATTATAAATAGTTTTCTGCGTGAGAAATACAATGTGTGGCGGGAGTGCGTGACAAAAGACCGTAATGAGTGACTGTCACGCTCAATGCGTGACACTTGAGAGCCCTGTCATTTAGGGGGGCTTAGGAACATTTTGGGGTAGCTTCAGCCCCCCTAAAATAGGCCTAACGACGTCCCTGGTGAACGGCACTTTCACATTCGCTTTGCAGCCCTCTATCGGCCAAAATAGCGATTTCGTTTAAATTTGTTTATTAACATGCAGGACACTTTGCTTAATAATAAAATGTATTTTAATGTTAGCTTTCTTGCATTTTTTATACATATAATGTCCTGGGGACAAAAATAGCACCTATTTGGTGGAAAGGCCCAAATACTAAACGCATCGAACTAAAACTTTGACAATGTTACTTTTGAAGAATATAAATTAAATCGTTCATTTATCGCAAACCATTGATATTTGCGCTATTTAGATATATTGTAAAGTCCTGATTTGGACCAAGACCCCCTTTTCTGGTCCATACCGTCTTGTAGACCAGAGGTTCTCAAACTTTTTCTGCATGCGGCCCCGCTTGTGTACGGTGCATTCCTTCGCGGCCCCCCCCCAAAGAAAATTCATGACAAAAAACTGTTCTAAAATGTAACATTTTAATTAAACAAAGCATATTAACTCTTTCACCGCCAGCGTTTTTTTTTTAAAGTTGCCAGCCAGCGCCAGCGTTTTTCATGATTTTCACCAAAGTTTAATGTCTTCCAGAAAATGTTCTTCTTTAAAAATATAAACATAGAATATACCAAATGAAAGAACAGACCCTCTGCTTTCATCCTACCTTCAGTGGTTCTTTTGTAATCAGCTTTTGAATATGGGTAGGTTTCTGCAAAAACACCACATTTTGAGCAAAAAGCAGAGAAAATTCCATTTTTGTGACGGACTTTTCATAGAGATCCCATTCAGAGCGATCTTTAAAACAGACACGGACATGCAGCCGCTTGCCATAGGGAAATACGGAAAATCTCGTCATTGGCGGGGAAGCGTTTTCTCTTAATTGACTAGATATCTCGTCAATGGCGTTGAAAGAGTTAAGTTATACAGTAGTGCTGTTGGTTAGTAGCCTTATTTTTTTACAAGTAACAACATGCAAATGGCTCCGATAAGCTGCTCCCGACGAGCTGGATGTCGCCTTGCATGGCTGACACCGCCGTCGGTATATGAATGTGTGAGTGAATGGGTGAATGTGAGGCAAAATTGTAAAGCGCTTTGGATGGCCATTGGTCTATGAAAGCGCTATATAAATGCAGTCCATTTACCATTTTTTAGGTTTAATTACACAGAATTCATGATAAATGAATGTATTTTATAAAATGTCATAAAACTGGGTTTCCCCTGGGGGCCCCGGACCCCAGTTTGAGAACCACTGTTGTAGACCACACCTCTATATAGGCCATTTCAGTCATAACAAGCTACGTTTACCTGTTAGCCCTGTCATTGAAATGTGCGTGCTAACTGTTAAAATTTCCTCTTAGGTCAACCAGTAGAAGTCACAGATCTGGAGAACGGTGGTTTATGTGACGTGCGTGAGTTTGACTGTAATAGCGTGAGGGTTTTCGGGCTTGGCTTCATTGACTCGAGTGACCTCGCATGCCTTGTCATCAAATTAAAGGTGAGACACCTAAAATTTTTTTTAAATGTATTGGTTGAACGTCTTTCTTTCTTTTTCTTCCTTTCTTTCCAAAACTTTGGGTTTTTTGTTTGTTTACATCACAGGCACCTTTTCTAAGCCGGTCTTCTTTAATATTTCATCAAAAAGGCTTTATGAATCTTAGCGTGGCTGTTTTAATACCTGCCTGCCATCTGTTTGGATATTTAATTAAAAGAACGAGCAAAAGGCATTGGGGACATCTGATGAGATAACGAAAGCAATAAAAACAGTAATCAGTCAACAATACAGAACAAACACGAAGAAAACAAACAGCAAGACAATCTGCCAACGACATGCAAACGTGCATATAATGTGCTGTAATTATCCGGAGACCTTTTATCGACTCCGGGAAAACATCTTGAAATTTGGCGACTTATTAAACGCTCTATTTAGATGCATTGCTCAGAATGTGTTGACTCCATTTAATAACACCGAATCGTCACCCTATGTGGGCAGCTATTTAAAGCCAACTTAATTCAGTAGATGCTGTGGGGACCGCCGCTTGAATCCTAGAATAAAAAAAAACGTTTTGAGAATAAGAAGCAATCAATAATGCGCTAAATATGATAATAATTCATTTAAATTCTGGGCAACGCTCTCTCAATGCATTTAGCACCTATAGTTAAAATGGTGGTTGGTGTAAATAATAAGCTGTTTGTGGCACTGAAATACCACACAAAAGTGGTGCTAATGTTTGTCAGATATTTTTGAGGTAATCGACAGGATATTCCTTTAAAATCTAAAATATAATATTAAACACATCAAGTTTTCAAGCTTCGCACAAAGCAAATTTGAATATGTTCTCTGCATGTTGTCCACTTATTTGAATTTCATATTTCAGATTCCCCCCTTTCTTGCTGTCTTTTCCCAGCGGACATATTGCCTACAGCGTGTGGTCATCCGATTTGAGCAAATTAGTTTGACATTTATTATTCTAGTCTCTCTCGCTCTCTCTCTCTCCCCTTCTGTTTTTCCTCAAAAATGAATAACCAGAAGTGGGGAGAGTTTTAATTTAATTTATGGCCTAGTCCTGGCTTAAGCTAAGCCTTGTCTGTGAAACCAGGCCTTAGTCTCATAAATTGTACTATATCTACTCATCCTAACTTATTAAATAAATATATATTTAGCAAATGAATAGAGATTGGATCCCAGAGGACGAACAGAAAACCAGAGCCACCTTCCTCAGCTCCAGAGCATTGGAGTGCGCCGTACCACGGCTTAACAACATGGCTGCCGACACCGCAGACTTCATGGCCGACGACCAACCCTACGCAAGATGGGAGATCAAGGTACATTTCTATCAATCTCAGAGATAGGATCTGTCCAAACTGACATGATTGATTTTTTACGGTCAAAAAATGCGAGAGGAACGCGGTCGTCTTTTCCAAACTCACTTTGTTCGTTTTAATTCTTATAGTGTGGCTGTAAAAGTAAAAAACAATGAACCGCAGAGTTACCTTACCTCTCCGAACTGCCTCGGTGAGAGCAATGAGAACGTCGACAAAATGTAATCACATGAAATCTCCTTCACAGTTGTGGATTTAACGCGAAAATCCGCCCGAATTTATACCACCCGCGTGCGGTGTTGGAGGCGAAGCTAAATGATGCTTTAAAACATTATATCACGGCTAAATCGTTGAGCCGTGAGATGGAGGAGATGCTTTCCGTTCTGAATGACAGCCATAAAGGCAACACAATCATTTTAATCATTTTTACGAGTTATGACGATGCAGCCCGCGCACAGATCGAATAGACAAGTCAGCCGTATCTTTATGTATATGGCTAACATAAACGTTAAAAAGTTTGTGACCTTGACCTCGATACGGTACGGTGTAAGGCGTATCGGCCACTCCCGGAATGGTCCTTGGTCTATGCGTACGTATGGTAATGAGCGCTTCGGTGTTTACCCAATTTAAAAAATGCCTGCAAAGGATAGGCCAGGATGAAGAGAATCATTAACATAAATTGAAATGCCGGGAGAACCGCGGGGTGTCTCTGAAGGTCAGATCAAAGACATATCCGTGAGGTAATACATCCACCTCTGCTCCCCTCCCCACATTAATCTGAAGGCTTTTGGGATTAACAGTCACTGAAAGGTTGAAAAATTAACCTCAGTTTTGGATTTACACAGTTAAAGAAGCTCTGAAATGTTACAGTGAAGTCTCTCTCTCTCTCTCTCTCTCTCTCTCTCTCAGATAACTAATGATGGTCGTATGTACAGCGAGGGGAAGATCTTCACCCTTTACGATGGTATTTGCCAGCTGTGTGCGAGTCCCTCTGGATTCTGCAAGCTGAAGGTAATCATATCCAAACACTTAGAAGTAATACAGTCGTAAATCGGCTTTTACAAGTCGGAGCTGTGAGACGGTGTTTAGCACCAAGGCTTAACGTATAACGCGCACAAAAGTTGAATCAGGCGAGTGCCACTCGATTCCCATTCGCACATCCTTAGTGATTAGTGAAAAATAGTTGTTTTTCACATTTCATTTTAATTGCAATAGTCTGGGAAGGAAATATTAACCCCTTAATTTTACATTTCGGGGATATTTTTGCTAATCTCGGTGGCCTTTTTGCTCCAAACTGGTTTTGAGTCTCTAGTACACTGCAACAAATGATTTTCAAGAAAAAAAATGTCTTAGTATTTATTTCTTGTTTTCAGTAAAAATATCTAAAAATTCTTAAATTAAGATGCTTTTCTTGATTAGCAAAATGAGTTTTTAGACAAAAAATATAAAATATAAGTGATTTTGTGCATAAAACAAGCAAAAAAATCTTCCAATGGGTTAAGCAAATTTTTCTTGACTTTAGTGTTTAAGAAAAAATGTCAAGATTTTTTTGCTTAACCTATTGGCAGATTTTTTTTGCTTGTTTTATGCACAAAATCACTTAAATGTGATATTTTTGGTCTAAAAACTAGACTTATTTTCTTGGGTCGTTTTGCTAATCAAGAAAAAAAGATTTTCAAGAAAAAAAAATCGTAGTATTTTTGACTTGTTTTCAGTAAAAATATCTATAAATTCTTAAATTAAGATGTTTTTTCTTGATTAGCAAAACGAGTTTTTAGACAAAAAATATAAAATATAAGTGATTTTGTGCATAAAACAAGCAAAAAAAATCTTCCAATGGGTTAAGCAAATTTTTCTTGACTTTAGTGTTTAAGAAAAAATTTCAAGATTTTTTTGCTTAACCTATTGGCAGATTTTTTTTTGCTTGTTTTATGCACAAAATCACTTAAATGTGATATTTTTGGTCTAAAAACTAGACTTATTTTCTTGGGTCATTTTGCTTATCAAGAAAAAAAGATTTTCAAGGAAAAAAATCTTAGTATTTTTGACTTGTTTTCAGTAAAAATATCTAAAAATTCTTAAATTAAGATGTTTTTTCTTGATTAGCAAAACGAGTTTTTAGACCAAAAATATCAAATTTAAGTGATTTTGTGCATAAAACAAGCAAAATAATCTGCCAATGGGTTAAGCAAATTATCCTTGAATTTTTCTTGAATTTAGTGTTTAAGAAAAAAATTTAAGATTTCTTTGCTTACCCCATTGGCAGATAATAATTTTTTTGCTTGTTCTATGCAAAAAATCACTTAAATTTGATATTTTTGGTCTAAAAACTAGACTTATTTTCTTGGGTAGTTTTGCTAATCAAGAATAAACATCTTAATTTAAGAATTTTTTTATATTTTTACTGAAAACAAGTCAAAAATACTAAAAATTTTTTTTCTTGAAAATCATTTTTTGCAGTGCACTGTAAAGTTTATTAGAACTGATTGAAAATACATCCATGATCGTTTCTCCACATCTTTCATGTGGGCCTCTATCAGTTCCAAGCACACGTCCATCTTCCCGGATTTTCCATTGGAAAATGTTGCAAGTTTATTTACTTCAAAAGTCTGTCATATCAGTTTTGTATCCTGCACAGCAAGATAGCCTGATACGCGAGTGTTGGGTGCAGTTAACACCGGCCCTGGGGTGAGTGGGTTGGAAAAACTCGATTTAAGTGTTTATGTGAAAAACAGACAACACCAAATATTATTCACGACACTGATGTTGTAACCGTTCCCGCGAGCATCTGTTCTTTTGTATGCAACCTGACGTCGTCTTTCTCTTCTCACTTTTTATTCTGTAGGTTTTCCACCGCATACCGTGTAATCTCAGCGTGAGAGATGAGTTATCTAGGCCGATCCGTTTGGTGTCTGTTTATCTTCTCTGCTTTGCTCTGCGTGGATGTCCTCTGGGCGCTGTGACTTACATGTTCCTCTGGATATTGGAAACTTGAAATATAGAGATTTTATCAGCTCCGGGCTTTATGCTTAGGTGATTTATAGCGAAGACAGCCAGGGTTTATCTCAAAGGTTTGACAGAGGAAGTTGGCTTGAGCCACAGCGCAACTGTGAGCTGTAGCAAAACATGGCAGTAATCTACAATGGTGCAGTTAACAGGGGAATTTATAGAGCTGTGAATCTGTAGATCAGTTGGTAGAGCATTGCGCTAGCAACACCGAGGTCATAGTTTCGATCCCAGGAAATGCACAAACTAACTAACTCTCTCTCTCTCTCTCTCTCTCTCTCTCTCTCTCTCTCATCTCCTCTCTACTAGGAGATGACATGTAATATAGACGGCATGTGTTTTGCTGATGGAGACTCCAGTCCTTCTGTTCCATGTCTGTTGTGTAACTCCACAGCCTCCAAATACACCTGGTCTATTAATGAAGGTAACACTTTTGCCTATGAACATCTTTACTACATTATGCAAATGTTTATTAACGCAAGATGACAGGCTAATTTGAGTCATGGTGCTAATGTGGAAGACAATGGGTTAAAGTTTGCACCACTAATTTGCGCTACACTCCCCATTTTTTACCTATAAAACACGGTCAAAACAGTGAGCACACACTGAAAACGTCTAAAGTTTCTTTCTCGGTCAATTATTATGGCATCTTAAAAGGAAGTGAAAGTGAAAAGGCGCGCGCCGTCTAGCTACGAGTTTGAAGTTAAACGCTTTTATCTTAACGTGCTAGATCTGCCTTTATAACTGCGGCTAAATAGAGACACTATGAGACAGGAGAGGCAGCTGGATTTTGCTCGCTGTGAATTTTAATCAGCTGACGTTACGTTTTCGGGCTTTACTGAGTTGCAAAAAATGAGGCGAAGCACTTGGTAATAAAGTTGAAAGGTGGTTTTATTGTGACATCGAGAAGGCTTTAGGCATATAGTATATGTAATATTTGATTTGTGTCTTCAAGCAGTTATTTTCCCGGGAGACGGTACAGGACATTTATAGGACATCGGTAAAGTGTCATGTGACTCTTTAGAGGTTCGAATATGTGCTGTTAGGATTAAAGGGCAAAGTTGTTGTACAATGTATAGAAAACACGTACACATAGTAATTTGTACATTATGCAAATTATAATCACCCTAATCCAGTAGTTCACACATTTTTAGGGGTCCACCCCTCCCCCCCTGTATATGGTGCATCCTTACGTAAAATTCAAGACACAAAACTTAATATTTGAATTAAACAAAACGTATTATATTATACAACGTAGTGCTGTTGGTTAATAATTTTTTTTTATTTAATTACACAGAAATTATGATAAATTAATGTATTTAAAATTTCATAAAACTGGGGGCCCCCTGGCACCATATCAGGACCAGTTTGAGAACCACTGCCATAATCTACTACTTACTAAAGCATAGTAGCTTAGTGGGTCGATCAATCCACCAGCAACACCTGTCACAGGTTTGATTCCCAAATATTGATAAAAAAATGATAAAATGTGTACTTTACCCAAATGCACTTAATTTTATCGGTTACTATTGCGTATATCAGCTATTTTCGAACATGGCTCATTTAAAGGTCCACTGTGTAATTTTTAGCGGTGAATTTTTGTGAATTGCAACCAAAGATCAGTCCGCAGCTCACCCCTCTCTTTCGAAACGCATAGAGAAGCTACGCTAGCCGCCACACACAAACATGTCATCATCTGCGGGCCTATACGCATGAGAACGCTCTAGGGTGAAAACGTAAAAATATTTTATCGAATACTCTTTTGTTTACACGGTGACGGCATTTTTGGGGCTTAAAAATGCACAAAAGTGAAACCACCCTCCAGAGTGAAAATCTTAAAAACGATATACCCTCACGTTCCCATCTAAAGGGTAAAAACGCAAAAGTCTGCTCACGGTGGCTCTCGTTGCATAAGCTTTTACGTCACAGGCATACGCCAGTTCAGGAAAATAACAACAAACATTATTATTTCCATACGTCGGCCTTCAAGTTGCCATAGCAGCTCTGATAAATGTCTTTCCAGCTGTTTTACGAAATATTCACAGCTAGTATTACTGATCAGAGATGTGCATTAATGACCTCCATCAAATTGTTGATGCGCCAATTCGTCGGTGGCAAACCAGACGGCTTTGGATGAGACCTGGGAGAACAAGGAAAAGGGTTTACGCAGGTGCGCGGACTTGGTGGTGTTGTGTGTCAGTGCTTCACATTGCCACCTAGCCGCCTGGAGTGTAAACTACATCGAATATCACACATTTTTGCGTCACCGTATGCACGCAGATTTCCTCCTCAATACGCTCGTATAAACGCGGCATAAAAAGTGATAGCGCAAAGCCACTTTTACGTTTTCTCTTCAGATCGTTTCCATGTAAACATAGCCTGGGATATGCAAAAGGTACACAGATTGTAGGCAACAGTTTACATCTTGGGATTGATGATGTAGACAAGATCGACATTATCATAATTCCTCCCGCTTCGGACTTACAGCCTGTAAATTAACTCCTGTCAGCATTGCATTGTGACCGAATCTTTTAAATATTGTAAGGAGCGTCACATTTCCTGCTGACGTCAGAGGTATTCAGGCTAATCACAACGTACAGATTAGCTGGCCAATCAGGGACACAGAGCTTTTCAAATCGGTGCGTTTTAGGAAGAGAGTGAAATCTGGAGCTACAAAAATTTGTTTTTTTTTTATCATGCAAACACGTTGTATTATACCAAATACAAAAAATAACGTTGTTTCTTCGCAATTAAATTTTTATGTGATTTTAGTGCCAATTATTAAATTGTTATTTAAATGTTATTTGGCCCATTTATGAGGCTTTAAACTAGTCAAGACAGTCCAACTCATTTTAAAAAGTTTTACGACACTTTCAGAAATGGCCTCGTGCAAGTATAGCGAGTAAGTACACACGCCAATTAGCAGCTACACACGTCTTTTCATCTTTGGAAACCCAATTTGAAGCAATAGGTTGTATCTTAGCACAAACTCCCGGGCATTTGGCACACATACAACTACACACTCCTGTGTACGGACACTTCTGAGAGTAAACATCATTGTGTTTGCCTGGGCTGCAAATGAGGGCTCGACTGATGCTAGCTGAGGGCTCTGTGGACCCCGGCAGTATCGGCTTTGAGGAAGATTACAACAATTCAGCTACCCATCTCCTCCCCTTCTTCCCACTTCTTTTACTCATGTTTCTGGCTTGTTTTTTTACTGTTCTGAGGTGAAATTAAGAGCTTGTTTGTTCATTCATGCAGACAAATTAAATGTGTGAGTTGATTATCAGAAACATAATAAAGTAGGGCTTTAAATGTTAGATTATCATTTGTTTTGTTACATAGTTGAGAAAAATATGCCAACATGAAACAATTGGTCTGTGTGTGTACAAGATTTGTTTTATTTGATGATGTGCACTAAACACCAATTTAATTTTGAGGATTTTTATTTAACTCATTCCCCGCCAGCCATTTTTTTATTTGCCCACACGCATTTTTTTGTGATTTTTACAAAAGTTTCACAAAATGGCTTCCAGGAAAATTTTCTTCTACAAATATATAAACCTAAATATATCAAATGAAAGAACAGACCATCTGCTTTCAAACAAACAAAACAGGAAAAAAGCGTTTCATCCTATTTATAGTTTTTTCTGCTTATAAACTCTTAAATATGGGTATTTTTCTTTCAAAGTAATTTTTTTAGTAAAAAGCTAAAATTGCATTTTTGTGAAGAAATTTTGTTATATATACAATTTAGAATGATTATCAAAACATACACAGAGTTTAAAATTAGTAAATCATTTTTTGCTTCAGTTTTTCATTAGAAATTGGGGTAGTGTGGTATTGCAGATCTTATCTAAAACTTGTCACTTTATTGAGTTTGTGCATGCAAGCTTTTAGCAAAATACTTTTTGTTTCAAACTGTAGCAGAGTTGTGTTCATAGATGATAGGAGAATACTGTAGATTTATGGATTCAATTTTTTGTCATTTCACGTTTCGCAGCCCGACACACGCAAGCCACTATATACGTCGTGCTGGTGGTGAATGAGATTTTGAAAATGAGTGACAAATTTTGCAAAAAGCATTCTCATCGCAAGACGAGGACTGGTTTAGTTTTGAAGGTTTTTGGTTGTGGATAATTGCATGTCATTTAAGATGGATTCGAGCTCTGTGCTTTGCTGTAAGTAAGGAGGGAATAGCTGTCGAATACTAAAGCAAGAAATCCCTTAAATCACATTTTATCCCATAACTGTCATCCAGATATTAGCAAAACAGCATTCCCGTTTGTTTCAAGTGAGACTTTTCTCATTTTGCTTACAAAATGTCCGAAATGATATCAGTATCAGCAAAAGATTTTGTTCAACCAAATAGGAATAGTTAATCCAAATATAAAAATCTCAACTAAGCTATTCTGTGGCTAATAAAGATATTTATGTTGTATATGATGTCCCTTAAAGAAAAGGTAAAAGCAAAAGTTGTGACCCACAGTATTCTGTTTTTTATTTTTTAATTCTCTTATTTCCGCAGCTAATCGCCCACCGAACTTCCACGTGCCGCAGGCCAGACTGCAGACATTTGCGGGGGAGAACTTTGTGTATCAATTCGCGGCCACAGACCCAGAGGGCTCACCCCTCCTCTTCCAGCTGGAGTCGGGGCCTCCCGGGGCCTCCGTTTCACCCGCTGGGCTCCTCATCTGGAAGGTGCAAACGGATGAAACACAGAGTTTTCAATTTGTGGTGTCTGATGAGTGTGATGCACAGAGCAGATTTACTGTGGAGGTGAGAGACTTTTTTGTGTTTAAGGAAAAAATGCATTTCAGTGGCATATGAAAGAAACTTTAGTTGGGTCATTTGTGAATATTTTTGCTTGTTTTCCATTCTGACTGAAAATGAAGAGATTTATTTAAGCAAAAATCATTTAAAGCTGCAGTGAAAACTTTGTTGACAAAAAGAAACAAAAATTAAGTACTTAAAGGTATAGCGGAAGATTTTCCCGAATATTTGAAAAGAACCGCCCCTCCACTTTAAAAAAAAAAATGCACATGCGCAACACTTTACCTGCTCCAGAGAGGGAACGCCTATTAAACACGTGCACGAGAGAGAGAGAGCATGCACGAGCCTAGTTCTTCCCTGCGCTCTGTTTACAAGTTGCTGTCGCATGTTTACCGTGTCTGCGCGGTTCGTGACTTGTGCCAGGGCTAGCATCGCTAATCATAGCTTACATCAACTTTTACTAGCAGTGATTTTAAATGGATTTCTCCAAATAGCAGGCCAAACTTTACCTGTCGAGTAGAAACTTCGCGTAGGAAGCCCAACTAGGGTGACCACCTGTCCCGCGTAGCGCGTGAGCGCACAGCGCTTGAAGCACAATTCATGCGCCCCGCAAATTGAGACCGTGTCACCCTAAGCCCAACCTGTGCTTTTAGCGCACGCCAGCGTGTGAAATAGTCTCCCAAAAACACTCTTGTCTTGTTTCTTCCTTCATATGCCTTTCTCTTCTTGTCATACAATTTGTAGACACTTTTTCTCTTGCGACCCTCAAACATTTGGAAAAAACACAGTGAGAACGCAAGCTTCAATGAATGGTTGAAACCGTAGCCCACCACACATATACACCTGAAAGTGCGCATGTACAGAAAGCGGACCTAGGGACGAGCCAGCCCAGTCTCACGAAATTTCATTATATAGTCACGTAATTTTTGTATTCTTTTTTTTGTGATATTATCACGAATTTCCGCGTTTTTTCGTGATCTTATAACAAATTGCTGTTTTGGTGTGATTACGTATTGGTTACTCAACTGTTTTGTCCTATTTTCTTACCATTGTTGCTTTGGTTTAGGGTTAGATTTACATCCTTACCCAAACCCAGCTCTAACCCTAACGCCAGGTGACATATAAAAAAAAATCCGAAAAAATTGTATAAACCAAAGTGACATTCTAATGCAAGCCCCAAATCGAACCCTAAACCAGGGGTTTTCAAACTTTTTGTGTGTGTTGACCACTATTTGTAATCAAGAATTTTCGCGGATCACCTTATAATACTCATAATAAAATATGTCCTGAATTTATCTGCACCTCTAAATAGGTTTACTAGCACTAAAACTATAACTGGTCATCACATCAGTACAACAGATTCTTAAAACATATTCTTAAAAAATATATTTTTCTTAAAAAAATTATTATTTTATATTTAATTTTGCCTTTACACGGACCACCTGCAGTACCCTCACGGACCACTAGTGGTCCGCGGACCACAGTTTGGGAATGGCCGCCCTAAACCGAAGCGTCAATTTTTTGTTTGTTTGTTTGTTTATTGTTTGTTTGAAAGCAGATTATCTGTTTTTTCATTTTATATATTTGTATGTTAATATATTTTTAGAAGAAATTTTTTCTGGAACGCATTTTCTGAAACTTTGTGAAAATCACATTTTGTGAAAATCACATCCTTGGGATATTAAATAAAGATAATGTTCCATGAAGATATTTGGAAATATATCAAAAATATATTTATCATTAGTAATATGTGGTACTTTAATTTAAAGGCGATTTTCTTAATATTTAGATTTTTTGCACCATCAGATTCCAGATTTTCATAGTTGTATCTTATGACTGCTTTTGTGGTCCAGGGTCACATTTTATGTAGAATTTAAACCATTTATTTTGATGGTCAAGCACACACCAAAAACACTTTTAGGTACTTTTTGGATATGGTACCATGGTAATACTATGCTTCTATGCTAGTAAATGTGTACTATGTTTACCTTCATAATGGTATACTTTTAAGTATCCTGTATTTTTGTGACCATTGTGAACCAACGCATACATTTTTTAAATATTTTAATTATTTTTAACAATTCAATTTTTTCACCCCATTTCCCTGTATTAAAATGGCAGAATAGACCCAAGGTAAATAATATGGTATATTACGGAGCCCCTAAGGTGACATTGGAGTAAAAAAAAATCTAAGTTTAGTTTCATGTGCTCACGCAAAACCTTCATGTGCAGATGTTTTTTTTTTAAGTTTAGTTTTGCGTGCTCGCGTGAAACTATCGGGTGCTCGCGTGAACCTATCGCGCGCGCACGTGAAACTTTCGCTTTCATGTGCGCGCGCGAGAGTTTTAAGGTGAGCATGCGATAGTTTCACGTGCTCGCGCGATAGCTTCACGTGAGCACGCAAAACTAAACTTAAAAAAAAATTCTGCACATGAAAGTTTCACGTGAGCACATGAAACTAAACTTCATTTAATTTTTGCTCCATGTCCCCTTAGGGGCTCCGTAGTATATAAATATAGTACCATGTATGTAAATATCAGTATGCATGTATAGTGTCAAGGTCCCACAATATCATCTACTGCAGTGTATAGTAATGCGATGGTAAGACTACCCAATTTGTTTAAATGTTTACAGAGTATCCAGTAGGAAATGTTTATTTTCTATATTGATATGAGCACAATTTTCTAACCACAGCATGCAGACAGCACAACTCAGCTAGTCATTTTCTCCGGCGTCTTGTGTCAGACAGGAAAAGACAAACGTTTTCTCCATCTCTGCTGTGTGGACCCGAGACGGCTAACAAGCATCTGCTTCCTGCCTCCCAGCGCTTATTAAAGACTGTCTGTGTTTGAGAGAGTTGTTTGAGGACAGGAGAGGATGCCTGTAATTATCAGGAATGCCTCGACAACTGACTGCATTCGTGGACTAAGTTTTGGGTCCATTTAGCAGTTTTAATACAGGGAAATGGGGTGGAAATAAAAAGAAAATTGTTTAAAATAATTAAATTATTTAAAAATGTATGCGTTGGTTCAAATGGTCACAAAAATATTTATATATAGCTACAATCTGTAACTTTTGCATCTCTATCGCCATCTCTGTTAAAACATAAAATTGCAGGTTATATTACGTAGTTTTCGAACATTTCCCATAAAATCCCACATTGACAGCTCAAAATATAAATATTCTAATATTCAAGATAAGAAGATGCTTTTCAACACTGTTTACATACTTTCTTAATAGCTGAAAAGTTACGGATTGCAGCTTTAAGTCATGCTTAAAAAAAAGACAAAATGTGACATCTATTTTAAAAAGCAATAGCACATAATTAGCCAAAAAATATTTAACCAAACACACTTTGTTTTTAATATGATGAACATCTGTGGTTATTCTGCTAGGTGGCCTGTGTGATTTTAATTTTCACACTTTTTCTTTCTGAAAGGTATTCAGCATTTCATACCAAATAATTGATTTCAATTGCCTTAAATTTCTGTTCATGTTTCTATGGTTACAGGTAGATGTACGGCCGTGTGAGTGTGCGAATGGAGGAACCTGTGTGACCAACGTCAAGCATCCAGCGGGCAGTGGCGAGTATCTGTGTGTGTGCCCGACCGGTTTCCATGGAGACCTGTGCCAGGAGGATCTGAACGAATGTGCTTCAGACCCGTGTGGAGCAGGAGTGTGTGTGGATCTGGTCGACGGGTTCGAATGTCAGTGCCCACCTGGACTCACAGGTATAGGTTTATCTCAGATTTAGACCTAAATGTGTTGACGTCTCAGTTGCATTAAACCAGAAGCGAAGTGGACGGTTCTCTATTTGTCACTGTTTAATTCGATTTTCTTTCCTTAAAGTCCCCATGCAATGAAATTTTATTTTTTTGTCTGTTAGTATGAATATGTTAAAGTCTTACCGTGGGTTCACACCAGTCGCGTTTGAGGCGTCAAATTCGCGTATACAAAAAAAAAATTTCAGTAAAAATATCTAAAAATTCTTAAATTAAGATGTTTTTTCTTGATTAGCAAAACGAGTTTTTAGACCAAAAATATCAAATTTAAGTGATTTTGTGCATAAAACAAGCAAAAAAATCTGCCAATGCGTTAAGCAAATTTTCCTTGAATTTTTCTTGAATTTAGTGTTTAAGAGAAATGTTCAAGATTTTTTTGCTTACCCCATTGGCAGATTTTTTTGCTTGTTTTATGCACAAAATCACTTAAATTTGATATTTTTGGTCTAAAAACTAGACTTATTTTCTTGGGTCGTTTTGCTTATCAAGAAAAAAAGATTTTCAAGAAAAGAAATCTTAGTATTTTTGTCTTGTTTTCAATAAAAATATCTAAAATTCTCAAATTAAGATGCTTTTTCTTGATGAGCAAAACAACCCAAGAAAATAAGTATAGTTTTTAGACCAAAAATATCAAATTTAAGTGATTTTGTGCATAAAACAAGCAAAAAAAATCTGCCAATAGGGTAAGCAAATTTTTTCTTGAATTTTTCTTGAATTTAGTGTTTAAGAAAAATGTTAAAGATTTCAAGATTTTTTTTGCTGTACCGCGTCTAGTTTGCCTCTTCAACATTTTGAGTTTACTCGCTTCATTCGAAATTGAAGTCATCGAGACATTCACATGGAAATTCTCATCATTGGAGAGGCTTTGGCGAATCCGCTCGCTTCATGTAATCATTGTTACTATAAGAGCAAGCTACTGATTGGTTAACGTGGCGCGTTTTTCCGCCAAAGTTCAAATTTTTCAACTCGCTCGTTTGTCGTGGCAACGCTCAATTCGCACCATTCCCGAGACCTCCAGACGCACGTCACGCGTCTTCACATTGACTTAACATTGAAATCAGTCGCGCATGACGCCTCTACCGCGGCTGGTCTGAACGCAGCATTAAAGTGAAGAGAGGTTGTTTCAAGGAGGGGAGAAGATTGGCTTTGTTGATTTAAGCTTATGTCGGCACATTAATTTAAAAAAAAAATAATGACATGCAAAGATCAATCATTTCTAATAAACACTACAATATTACATATAGAAATAAAATTTGTACAATTTTATTGCAATGCAACTTTTTCTCACTCCCTGCCAGCCGTTTTTAAAAAGTTGCCCGCAAGCATTTTTTGTGATTTTCACAAAACGTCTTCCAGGAAAATTTTATTCTAAAAATATATAAACAGACAAATATATTGAATGAAAGAACAGACCCTCTGCTTTCAAACAAACAATAAATAAACAAAATGGGGAAAAAAATCATCCTATCTATATTATTTTCTCTGCTTATAAACTCTTAAATATGGGTATTTTTCTTCAAAAATATTTTTAGCAAAAAGCTAAAAATAAAATTAATTAATTGCATTGTTGTGTAAAATTAATAAATAATTTTTTTGCTTCAGTTTTTGTATAATTTGGGTAATCTAGTGGATAATCGCGGTGTTACAGATAACTATAAAAACTCAACAGGAACACGTTTTTTTCTACGAGATAATTTGTCAGTGGCGGGGAAAGAGTTAAAGATATCTTGGCATTTGCAAACAATGCAAAATTCACATTTAGAAAATATAAGTATTGTAAAATCATTCTACACTTTAGCTTTAGCCCCTCCCCCAACTTCCTGTTTCAGTGAAAATCTTTGCTTGGAAGATAAATGAAGACTTCTGATTGGCTGAAAGTTAGCGATTTACTGCCACTCATATCACTATGGGCCACCGCAGATGGTTTGGACGTGATTAGAAACACTTCGAAGAGAAGCCACAAACAACATGCAAAAAAAAAAAAATGCCAGCAGATTGTATTAAACCCACACAGAGGAAAGCAGCCCGTATGCTACCGTACTGGGCTGTGCTGTAAACATGTCAAAACATAGCATTGAATCCTTTGAGAGAGGTTTTTATTGCTATTGAAAATAGTTTGCCCACTTAAATTGAAGGAATATCTACTGTATATCCTATTCGGTTTGTTGTTGTGTTTATGTGTGTTTATTTTTTCGGGCCACAGGTGTGATGTGTCAGGAGGATGTGAACGAATGCGAGGGAACTCCGTGTTTTCCAGGCGTCACGTGTTTAAACAGCTTTGGCTCTTTCAGGTGTGGCCCATGCCCTCGGGGTCTGGAAGGCAATGGGATCTCCTGCGAAGGTGGGAACGCTACACTTCCTATTAAAGCACGTTTAAAACTTTTACCAAGTGCAGGCTAAAAAAAATCAGTCAGTAACAAAATTTGACCTTTGCTTTTTTGTGTGCACAAAAAAGGAAACAAAGCATTTTTTAGTTTGTTGTGCTTTCACGCATGGAGGCCAAACCAACGCAGTTGTGTCATTCCAGCCGGTGTCTGCTTCAGGGAATAGCTATGAAGGTATATTTGGTGCAAAACAACTGCACACCTGTGACAGTGGAATTTGTATTTGTAGAGATTATCCACACATGTGTATCAGTAAACTTGAAGTCACAGAGGACGAGATGCAAACTTGTAGATTTTTTTCTTTACCTCAAATACAACACAACAGTTACACATTCACAAATCCTTCAGTGCAGCTGCACAAATCCCATTTTACAAATCACAGATTAAGAAACTCACAAGTTCACATTTTTTGCTACAATTGATGCAGTAAATATGGTGCATAACCTACTTGAACGCCTGCATCAAATAATGTGAAGTCACACACAAATTTTGTACATTTGCAAAATCAGTTTGTGCATCTGTGCGATGAGACTTGCATGTGTGTACAATTTATTTTTCACAAATATTTTTTTATTTTTTTAATATTTTCTAGCCCAAACACAAGTACATAAATACAACTGCTTGAATCTGCTGCTACGAGTTTCAAACACTCTTTTTCATGTGCTCTCTCTTCTGCACCAATTATCTCTGAGATAAATGGTGCGAAAGTGATTTGTATACCTGTAGGCTTTGGCGAGCACTGTTCAGCACTGCCCACCAGATGGCGCCCCAGACACTCACTGAAGCAGAGTTTATTAATTACCACCAATGTTTCAGCAAAGTAAATCGCCTTTATCAAGGTATTATTTTCACCAAGTGGAGAACAATAGAAATGGGAGTTCTAATTATACACACATGAAGGTAATTACATACAATACTCCAATGATTCATTAGTAAACAAAATATAAGTTTTTTATATCATACATTTCAAACCATCAATATAAGTAGATTAAAAAATACAAACAGCAAATACACACATAGGCCTACATATAAATAAGATACCAAATGATGTAACTCCCATTCATTTTTAATATCATAAAACAAATTATTTTATTTTTCAGACTAATTTTTAATTCAAACAGGAGGTGGGGCCATGGAAAGAACATTTGTGTTTTCGTTTGCAAAATAACCTTTTTTTGAAGAAAAATATGTGTATTTAAATCATGCTTTTTCTTCTAATATACTAATTTGGATGATTATTTCTGTCTTTTTGAATTGGGTTACTGAACAACTAAATTCTTTTTATTATTATCTAAACAGTTGTTCTGATTTCTTAACATTTACTTTGGATGCTAACCCAAATCAAATCAGCTTTTTAGACTTGTGGATAGCTCGTAATTGTTTATATAGGGATCCGATTAAAAAACCTACAGCTCGTAATACACTATTAAGAGTGGATTCTTATTGTCGTGAGCAGGGCCGTATGCAGGATTTTATAAATACCGAGGTCCATATGTATTTTTTTAGGGCATGCACGCCAGGAAAAAAATTCTTATTTCTCTGCTCTACATATATGAATTATAACACATCAGAAAACCAAAAAATCGAATAACTATAGATTTCAAACCATGTCAGTATGCGCAAGACTTGTGTTGTTTATTAGTAAGACATTGAAATAATTATGTTACCATCCTGGGCACTGTCAGTTAAGTAACTGAATATAGGATCAGTTCAGTGAATTAACCAAAGGCTATCAAGAATTTGTTTATTAAATTCATTCACAATATGCACACAAATTAAATATGGATTAATCTTTTACGAAGTTACAGTCAGGACCAGTGAGTGATTTTCTCTTCTTTTGTTATTTAAGTAACTTTAATGACTTCAACAGGTACTGTTTTTTTAGACTTTAAAACAGAATGTAATAAAATGTTTACATTCGGAAGACATATTAAGACATAATCAGTAGTTTACTATGATACTCACTAAAACAGTCCGGACCTCAATAGTGGGTACGGCCAAGGTCAAGAGTCCTGTCTGTGTCTGCCCTATTTCCCTCTTGTTCCTTTGTTGCCCCGCTCCCTTTTTTTGTT
The DNA here is from genome assembly GCF_030506205.2 of Paramisgurnus dabryanus. Taxonomy (NCBI): domain Eukaryota; kingdom Metazoa; phylum Chordata; class Actinopteri; order Cypriniformes; family Cobitidae; genus Paramisgurnus; species Paramisgurnus dabryanus. Next base: position 9,769,126 of record NC_133360.1, on the reverse strand, counting down.
GCCATGGACATTAATTCATACTCCACCCACTGCCCATCTGTTTCCATAGTAATTAATTGTTTCTGTTCTGTCATTGGTTCTTGTCACGTTTAATTACCCTGCCTGTTGATTGCCTGTTTGTCAGCCGTTGTTTTATGTTGGTTGTTTCCTGTCATGTGTTACTGTTCGTGTTCTTGCCTGTGCTCCTGTACCTTTTTTGGATTTAATACACTTAAAAACTGCAGTTGGATCCACTCATCTTGCCATGTCTTGCCTTCCTGTGACAGTTATCATCCATTAACATTGAAGAAAAGTCTTCCTTAAGGTCAAATGTAATATATAAAGTCTAAAAATAATATATAAGGGACCAAAGGATTTTATTGAGAATCTTAATGATATGGAAATATCTTTGGGATTCACCCCCAAACAAATACAAGCTTATTTATTTGATAACATGTCACTGTGGTAAATCATATGTAGGAAAAACAAATAGAGAGTATAAAACACACATCACAAAACATCAGAGTGCAATAATATGCAGAAATATGAACCTGGCATTAGCACTGCATTTTGTTGAACTTAATCATCCTATTACTTCATTATTGTATATAGGAATTGAGAGGGGATTTCCATCTAGAAGGTGAGGTGAGTTTGACCAATTTTTACTTAGACAGGAGGCCTTTTAGGTATATTAAATGTGAACATTGGCACACATGGTTTAAAAGTAGATTTTGATTTGGGTTGTTTTTATAGGTATTATGATATTAAAAATGAATGGGACTTAAATCATTTGGTATCTTATTTAAAGTTAAAATGTGTGTATTTGCTGCTTGTATTTTTTAATCTACTTATATTGATGGTTTGAAATTTATGGAACTTATATTTAGTTTACTAATGAATCATTGGAATATTGTATGTAATTACCTTCATGTGTGTATAATTAGCACTCCAATTAATATTGTTCTCCACTTGGTGAAAATAAAGGCGATTTACTTTGCTGAAACATTGGTGGTAATTAATAAACTCTGCTTCAGTGAGTGTCAGGCGCCACCTGGTGGGCAGTGCTGAACAGTGCTCGCCAAAGCCTACAGGTATACAAATCACTTTTGCACCATTTATCTCGAGATATTTGGTGCAGAAGAGAGAGCACATGAAAAAGAGTGTTTGAAACTTGTAGCAGCAGATTCAAGCAGTTGTATTTATGTACTTGTGTTTGGGCTAGAAAATATTAAAAAAATAAAAAAATATTTGTGAAAAATAAATTGTACACACATGCAAGTCTCATCGCACAGATGCACAAACTGATTTTGCAAATGTACAAAACTTGTGTGTGACTTCACATTATTTGATGCAGGCGTTCAAGTAGGTTATGCACCATATTTACTGCATCAATTGTAGCAAAAAATGTGAACTTGTGAGTTTCTTAATCTGTGATTTGTAAAATGGGATTTGTGCAGCTGCACTGAAGGATTTGTGAATGTGTAACTGTTGTGTTGTATTTGAGGGAAAGAAAAAAAATCTACAAGTTTGCATCTCGTCCTCTGTGACTTCAAGTTTACTGATACACATGTGTGGATAATCTCTACAAATACAAATTCCACTGTCACAGGTGTGCAGTTGTTTTGCACCAAATATACCTTCATATATAGCGGGTGTTTTATTTTACCAAGGACTCAGTTTGAGAGCAACCCTGTGAAATATGCTCACCGAGATGCCAAATAGACATAAAAACAGTGGACATTTCAAAAGAATATTAAATAATATTGTGAATGGTTCAGGAAGCATTTTAAAGCTGCAATCCATAACTTTTTTGGTTAAAAAACACATACATAATGTAAAGAACATTCAGTGAAAATTTAACCTTGATATCTTTAATATCGATTGTGTGAGGTCATGTCAAAAATTGAAATCAATGTGAAATAAAAAAATGAATGCTCCAAATTTCACCATTAGATATTAAAGACAAAGTCTTGACATATTTTGACCGACAGATATAATTTAACCTAAAAGTTTGACAAACAAAGCTAGATTGTTTGTTTTTGTTGAAAAAGATATATGTTGTGTTTTTCTCAGCTTTTTTAGTCTAGTGGGGCTTCACACGGATGTGTTTTCTATCTTTCTCTGTTGCACCTTGGCAAAATGTTCTGCCAAGTGTCTTTTGACAATAACCTGAAAGCTTTAAACCTTTACTCGATATCAGGATGTTCACAGTTTCCAGGGATTTATTGACTTCTTCATTCTGGTCGGGCCTGGAAGGGCTATCACAAAGAAACACAACAGACAAACAGAAGCTTAAAATATCCAGAAGACATCACAAGATGCTTCTACAACTTCTGCACACATAAAGTTGATTCAAAACACGTCTCCAATATTGTGATTGTCTGTGATAACCAGGATAAAATCTTATAATCTACACTTAGTATTTTTGTCTTGTTTTAAGTACAAATATCTAAAAATTCTTAAATTAAGATGCTTTTTCTTGATGAGCAAAACGACCCAAGAAAATAAGTCTAGTTTTTAGACCAAAAACATCAAATACTGTGCATAAAACAAGCAAAAAAATCTGCCAATGGGGTAAGCAAATTTTTCTTGAATTTTTCTTGAATTTAGTGTTTAAAAAAATGTTCAAGATTTTTTTGCTTAACCCATTGGCAGATTTTTTGCTTGTTGTATGCTCAAAATCACTTAAATGTGATATTTTTGGTCTAAAAACTAGACTTATTTTCTTGGGTCGTTTTGTTCATCAAGAAAATACATCTTAATTTAAGAATTTTTTGATATTTTTACAGAAAACAAGACAAAAATACTAAGAATTTTTTTCTTGAAAATCATTTTTTGCAGTGTAACAAGCAAATAAAAATTGCCAGCTTTTTTCTTAAACACTTAAAACACAAATTAACTTAAATTGTATATTTCAAGAAAATACATCTCGATTTAAGATTTTTTAGATAAACTTTGAGTTCAATCAATGATGTAAAATAAGTCTAGTTTTAGACAAAAAGAAAACCATAAAATTTAAGTGAATTCGTGCTTAAAACAAGCAAACAAAAAAATCTGCAAATTGGGTAAGAAAAAAATCTTAAAAAAACACTTAATTCAAGAAACTTTCAATAAAAATGTGCTTACCCATTGGCAGTTGTTTTAAGCACAAATTTATTTGATTTATATTTTTTTTGTAAAAAAATAGACATTTTCTTAGGTCATTTTGCTTTTCAAAAAGCATCTTGATTTAAGAATTTTTTGATATTTGTACTAAAATTAAAGACAAACATACTAAGTAAGAAAAGTCATTTTTTTTGCAGTGTAATGATGAAATTAAGAGCATTAAAGTTTGAGTTCAATCATTAATATAAAATAAGTCTTGTTTTTAGACAAAAAAAAAAATCATAAAATTTAAGTAAATTGTGCTTAAAACAAGCAAACAAAAAATATGCTAATTGGGTAAGAAAAAATCTTAAACTTTATTTTAAAACACTTAATTAAAAATTTTTTAAGTAAAATATGCTTACTTTTTTTTGGTTGTTTTAAGCACAAATTTACTTTATTTGTATATTTTTTGTCAAAAAAACAAGACTTTTTTTCTTAGGCCATTTTTTTGCTCACCAAGAAAATGCATCTGGATTTAGGAATTTTTAGTGTAATTATAAGATTAAGAGCATTAAACTTTGAGTTCAATCATTGATATAAAATATGTCTAGTTTTTAGACAAAAAAAAACATAAAATTTAAGTAAATTGTGCTTAAAACAAGCAAACAAAAAATCTGCCAATTGGGTCAGAAAAAAAATCTTGAACTTTTTTCTTAAACACTTAATTCAAGAAAAATTCCCCCATTGGCAGATATTTTGCTTGTTTTAAGCACAAATTCACTTAAATTGTATATTTTTTTGTCTAAAAACTAGATTTATTTTAATAGGAAATTTTGCTTTTTAACGAAAATAAATCTTGATTTAAGAATATTTAGATATTAGTACTGAAAACAAGACAAAAATACTAAGTAAGAAAGTCATTTTTTGCAGTGTAATTATGAGATTAAGAGCACCAAAGTTTGACTTCAATTATTGACATGACCTTACTCAAGTCAATATTAAAGATATCCACGTAATATTTCTTCTAAACAAATCAATCTATCACTTTCTCTCGTTCCCAGCACCGACAAAATTGGTCACATCTCCTCCCATCAACTCCCCCGCCATCGCCTCTTCCTTGCCTCCCACTGTCCAGCCCATCAGCAAAACGGACGTCACTCTTTCCAAATCGACCTCCATTCACCCCTCACCGGAGTCCGGCGCTCCAAGCAAGACCTTGGTCGAGAAAGCCGCCACTCTGAGTCAAAAAACCGGCAAGTATTTTTATCTCTCCACGTTCACAGATGGCCTGGAAATAAGACCGCGAGGCTTTCGTTCGGAGCCAAAAACGCCCACTGTTGGTGTCGTGACATTGCAGCAGAACGCTTTTTTGTCTTTGCCGTGCTCAGCGTGATGTCTCTTTGCTCCCCCTAGAGTCATTTCCTGAATTGGGGTTTTCAATGCGTGATGTTCCCAGGAAATGACTTTTCTCCAGCTGTTGAGCACAAAGCAAGAAAGGGCCTGCTGGCGTGTCTTTACGCTAGCACCTCTTAGCCTCTTATCTCAGTATAAAGCCTGAAATTAGCGATTGTAATTAGCCGTGCCAGGCGCTATCTCTCTATGAGACTCGAGGTTGGGTAAAGGACAAATTTTAATTTAGTAAAGGTTTAAGGCACATATAGTAGTCAAATTGGTATGATTCTGGATGTTGTTTAGACAGCTTCTCTGTGTAGCTTAATGGATAGAGCATTGCATTAGCATTGCAAAGGTTGTGGGTTCGACCCCAATGAACATGCATACAGATTATGCAATACTTTTATGATTACTATATGTGTTTCCTGGGATTGATCCCATGACCTTTAAGCAATGCCCTACTAACTGAACTACAGGGTGGGTCGGTACATTAAGCTACAGGAATTTAGGTATAAAATAGTATAATAGTGAATAAATAATGACCAAATCTACATTTTTTGGATGATATATTCAATCAATCCTGAGCTTTGACAGAGCAACATCTGAGCAATAAAATCCTCCACTGTAATACAGAGTTTCATAAGAAGCACATATAGCCATATTTGTGGTAATATCTGAGGTATTTGCAGTCCAATGCGTCTGCGACTCATATTTGCTGGGACTGTCACATCAGACCCCAGGAGAACATCAAGATGTGAAATGTAAATTGGCTTGCTGGCTCTCCTCCACCATTTGTATGCAAACCATCCAGCAGCTTTCTGGCATTTCAGCAAAATGAACATTTTGCTTTATTGCCACAATGTCATCTTTTATTATCCGCCTCCTAATCCAACTATAAAGCTTTAGTTTTTAAACACGGGCATCAGTAGGCGAATGTAATGCGTTAGATATCACTTTTTCGCACGTAGGATGTCTTCATTTTAGTTGTTTATCACAGTGCATTCTGGGATTGCTTTATTTGTGAATTACAGTAGATCTGCAATGTTGTCTTCACTGTAAAAAATGATATCATATGAACTTAACAAATTAAGTTAAAGAACTTCAACTAGTTTTTCTAAGTTATGTCAACTTATTTCAAGTCAATAGATTCTCCTGATCTGCATTATTCATCAGTGTATTACAGTATAAATATGGAAGTCATTATTATGAGATACATAGTCATTATTTTGAGACACTAATTCATCATTATGAGATATCAAGTCATTATAATGAGATACCAAGTCATTATTATGGGATATATGAGATACTTTTCATTATTATGAGATACTATTTCATTATGATGAGATACTAAGTCATTATCATGAGATACCAAGTCACATAGGTGTCGTTTACACTGGTGACACTGGGGACATGTCCCCACCACTTTTTGAAAGCATTTGGTTAAATTTTTTTTAAAAATCAAGTGATACCTGTGCGACTTACGACCGGTTTTGTGGTCCAGGGTCACATGTGTTGCGTTGTATGCTTATGGTGTGTTTTCTTTTACATATGTAATGAATTTCATTGTAATCATTGACTTAACGTGCTGTTGTTTTCTATGGTATGGTGCTTTGGCACTGTTTGGTTGAGTTGGTCTTGCAGGGACTGTTACATGTGCAGTCGACATATTTGAGGGAATTATGCTGAGTATTTTCGTGTTGTAGATTGGCTTACGCTACGCCCATTTTTGATGTGCTTTTATTCAATATTTTTCCGTCCTGTTGTAATGTTTTTTCATCTGATCTTTTTCCCCCACCACTTTTCAACACAAACTGACGCACCTGCCAAGTCATTATTTTGAGATACTAATTCATCATTGTGAAATACGAAGTCATTATTATGAGATACTAAGTCATTATTTTGACATACTAAGTCATTATTATGAGATACTAAGCAATTATTATGAAGTACTATGTCATTATTATGAGATATATGAGATACTATGTCATTATTATGAGATACTAAGTCATACTAAGTCATTATTATGAGATACTTATTCATTATTGTAATATATAAGTTTTTATTATGAGATACTAAGTCATTATTATGAGATATATGAGATACTATGTCATTATTATGAGATATTCATTATTATATTAAATAGTCATTATTGTGAAATACTAAGTCATTATTATGAGATACCAAGTCAATTTTATGGCATACTATTATGAGATACATGAGATACTAATTCATTATTATGAGATACTAAGTCATTATTATACATAGTCAGTATTATGAGATACTAAGTCATTATTGTAAAATACTAAGTTGTCATTATTATGAGATACTAATTCATTATTTTGACATACAGTACTAAGTCATTATTATGAGATACTAAGTCATTATTATGACATACTAAGTCATTATTCTGTATTATTATGAGATACTAAGTAATTATTATGAGATATATGAGATACTAGGTCCTTATTATGAGATACTAGGTCATTATTATGAGATATATGAGATACTAAGTCATTATGAGATACTAAGTCATTATTATGACATAGTCATTATTATGAGATACTAAGTCATTACTGTGACATACTAAGTCATTATTATCTATTATTATGAGATACTAAGTCATAGTTATGACATATGAGATTCTAATTCATTATTATGAGATATATGAGATGCTAAGTCAATAAGAGATACTAAGTCATTATTGTGACATAATAAGTCATTATTATGAGATACTATGTCATAATTACGAGATATGAGATACTAATTCATTCTTATGAGATACTAAGTCATTATTATGAGATAATAATTAATTCTTATGAAATACTAATTCATTATTATGAGATACTAAGTCATTTTTATGAGATACTAATTCATTCTTATGAGATACTAATTAATTCTTATGAGATACTAAGTCATTATTATGAGATACTAAGTCATTATTATGAGATACCAAGTTATTATTGTGAGATACCAAGTCATTACTTAAAAAGTAGGTTAAATTGACTTGCATAATTAAGTTGCTGCATTTTTTATTTTCCCCAAAAGTAGTTATTTTAAATGTAGTGATGTTTCCTCCTTAAGCTTTTATACTGTGAAGCTTTTGATGCCATACAATTTTGGCTCTGTAGATAGCACGCTAGGTGTTGGAAAATAGATATTGTCTCATATTCCACTAGTGACAGCACAATGTTTCTCTTACTTCACGCTCAGACGGTTTAATTTTACAATTAAAAGGGTCACTGTGGACGGTAATTGTTTTGAATTACAGATTGAATTTTAAAGGTTATTACCAACGCGGGGACCCGGAGGTTCGCTACGCGCTGTGAAACATAAGGTTGAATGATCTCGCCCGTTCGCCCTTGTTGTCCTTTTATAAATACTAATTGAAAATTACATTTGACAGCGCTGTCGACGGTCGCCTGGCCTCGGGCGCCACTTAAAGCAAATCAAAGTTGAGGTGACATCACCTTCATTTCCACTTACCGTGTCTGTAATTATTGCAATGCAGAAGCAAGAATTGACATAAAGCGTAGGGATTTGCCATCCCATGAAAGAGCCTAGTTTAAGGAACGGGAAAGGAAGACAAATAGCGATTCCATCATCCTCCGGAGCACCTCATCTCTCGCTAATACAGTCTCACCGGCTTGTAAATTGCCTGCCATCACACTTACAGGTGGAGATGAGATGAAAAGCAGAGGAGAACGCAACCTGTCACCTACCTCTGCCGATAAATCCCGATGTTGTATGAGGGATTTGCGCTGACCTTGCAGAAACGGGACAAAAAGCCTGGGCGATAACCCTTGATTTGTGTAATCACAGGGCCCGTAAATCTATTTTTAATGGAAGACAGCTGCTAACTGTTTCGTCTTTCTCCGCCGCGGTGGCGAAGGGCAGGCCTCTTGTTTTATTTGACACCACTTTGACTACGGTTGAAGGAGCAGGTGCGCGTCTGTGTGTGAGATGAGGGCGTACTTATTCAATAAAATACGATGGTGTGACCCCATATACTGCGAAAATCAATTCCTACGTGTATATCTTGTATCATGTTTCCGCTACACGGTAGAATAATAGGACATCAGTTTGTATAGTCATGTATTTAGTTCACACCAAGACAATGGGGTTACTTTTAATCGGAAGAAGTGAGGTAAGCATTTCAGGGCATTGCCTCATGCCACCCGACATCAGCGCATCGTCCCGAGTGTACGAGCATAGTTAATGCATCAGCAGTCTGTTTGGGTTGGGCAGCCGTTTGCAATGCGTACAGAGATTGCGGAGACTGAAATTGTGGGTAAGGGATGGGAGAGGATCGGATGCTGAGGGAATCTGAACCTGAACTGACATTGATCACCCACTGAGACAATAATGAATGAAAGTAAAGTTTCCCCCCAAAATTCAAACTGTCATAAGGAATCCTATTGGGTGATTCTTGCCAAATTAGACTTATGAGGTGTCATGAAACATTTTGATAAAAAAAGTAAATGCAGAGTAAGAGTATCAAAATAAGAAGCATACAGTTACAAACATCTCTTCATGTTTCAAATGACATCATACTGCAAAAATCAATTAAATGTAATGTTTTTGGTCTAAAAACTAAACTTATTTTCTTGGGATGTTTTGCAATGTGTACAAACCAATTTTGTTTTTTTTTCCACATTTAAGGGGAACATTTTCATTACCGCAATGTGTCCATGACTGGAATTTGTTTCTTTGACATGGAAATATTTATAATAAAAAAATCTAAAAAATAAAAAGCTTCAGTGCATGTTATACTATAAACATTTACAGTAAAGAAACATGTGGTATTTGGTGATCATTGGTAAATGTAGAGAAAATAATAAGGAATGTAAAAGTGTCCAAGAAAAATTTTGTCATCCTACGCAACAATTTTCAATCATTATTGAACTAACATTTTCAAAAAACATTTGTTGGAAGGGAATTGACTGTGACACTCAAGATGGCTACCAGGTACACTGCAAAAAATTATTTTCAAGAAAAAAAATTCTTAGTATTTTTGTCTTGTTTTTAGTAAAAATATCTAAAAATACTTAAATTAATATGATTTTTCTTGATGAGCAAAACGACCCAATAAAATAAGTCTAGTTTTTAAACCAAAAATATAAAATGTAAGTGATTTTGTTCATAAAACAAGCAAAAATAAATATATATATATATATATATATATATATATATATATATATATATATATATATATATATATATATATATCTGCCAATGGGGTAAGCAAAAAATCTTTTTAAACACTAAATTACAAAAAATTCCAGAAAAATTACCTTACCCTATTGGCAGATTTTTTTGCTTGTTTTATGCACAAAATCACTTACATTTGATATATATATATATATCTGCCAATGGGGTAAGCAAAAAATCTTTTTAAACACTAAATTACAAAAAATTCCAGAAAAATTACCTTACCCTATTGGCAGATTTTTTTGCTTGTTTTATGCACAAAATCACTTAAATTTGATATTTTTGGTCTGAAAACTAGACTTATTTTATTGCGTCGTTTTGCTCATCAAAAAAAGCATCTTAATTTAAGAATTATTTAGATTTCTAGAAGACAAATTTTTTTTTCTTGAAAATATTTTTTTACAGTGTAAGCAGTTATAATTTTTTTCTTTTCAGATAAAAGTTGAAATTTTGTTTGTCATAGTCCCTAGACAACTTTTTAGTTCTCATTACCGAAACATGAGTTTGTAAATGCATACATTTAATGTAATATCATGTTGCGGTAATGATCAATTGATAATGATAATTCTAAAAAATTTAAATAATTCTATAGAAAAATATTTTTTTAAATCCTCTAAAATTAATGGTTATAGTAAGTTCAGACCTTAATCTTATATGTGCAAAAATAAAATTGGCTTCAAGGGCTTTTTAAAAAAATCTGATGCTGGACACCTTCCAAATCTGGATTTCGTGAGAATCACCCATATTGTGATTTTGGTCATATCGCCCACCCCAATCTGATGTAACTTTGTGTTTAACCTCCACAATGCAGGTTATCCCAACGTTCCCAACAGGACAGCCAAGTGCACAACTAGGCCATGTTTTCGAGGCGTACAGTGCATTGACCTACGTCCTCCCTATACCGGGTACGTATGCGGGCGATGTCCTCCAGGTTATCATGGCAATGGACGAACCTGCACCAAACAATCAAAACATCCCGGTAAGTACTTTTCAGTTAGATTTAAATCTATTGGATGAGTTAACCTAAATCCCACAAATTAAACAATTCAACTTTTTTAAAAGCGTTGCATCATCACTTAGACTTAATTTTCATTTCGTCTCTGTTCGAAATTCATCCATCAATGTTTTTCTTCCAAATCCTCGCTTAATCCCTTTTGTTTCATCTTCCGAAAGCGCAGAACTCCGGTAATTAGAGAAAAAACGTAGCGAACAGGAAGCGAAGCTGTCGTAATCCTCCGAACCAGACAGGTGCTTTGATACGCTTGATAACTAAGACCTGGAAGCGCCTGATGCTTGGTCATGCACACGCTTGCAGAGGACTGGCTTCTTCCCAGTAAAATAAGACAAATACGACAGTAAGGAATTTTGTGTAAACTCATATAAAGATGAAGAGCTAACATACTTTTTAACAAAAATTACCAGACTGAAACTTATCCCTTATTATCCCAGCGTGTTCATTTTCCGCTATGGAAATTTGTGTTGTTTTACTACTTAATCTTTTTTTGCTTGAAAAATCCTTCGAAATTCATTTTTCACGGACGCCGTATCGCAACACGCCGATAAAAGCCCGCAGAGCGCAGTAATGACTTTTAATGTATTTCTCTCATGAATGGGCCGCTGTTGGAATCGTTCCTAATAGTGCCGTTATCAGAAGTGAATCCGTGAGAAGCCACAGTGGGAACTAGAAAAGAAAATGCTTCATTTTGCAAGCTAATTCCCTCATTGTCGCTACATGCCCCAGATTCACACACGCACTAAAAAACAATGCTGTTTTATCTGTTGTTGGAATTGTTGCAATGTAATTTTAGCTGTTTGTTGTATTGCATTTTAGTTCCTCCTGCAGCTGATTTATCACAAAAGCACACAAATCTGCATTGCATTAAGTAACGTTTATTGCATCTGTGCTTCTGGAGGCGTCAAATCTACAAAAGGTAGCTAAGGATCTCTTTTCTGTCCTATTCTCATCTAGCTCTCCGCTTCCAGCCACCACAACTGACCCAATCCAAGATCAACCCATCTTCCCATGGTGCTTCCCATCTGCACCTCCCCGTACTTCCTCAGAGACGCCTGCCCTCACCGGCAAGGTCCCCACACCAGCAGGCCACAACTCGCATCCCCCTCCCGCCAACCTTTCCACCTGTCACCGTAAAGAAAGAGTCAGCACTGACGGTGGCACGCGTGCCTCCTTTATCCAACAGCAGGGGACGAATCCTTACTCGCTCTCATAATCAAATAAACACCCTTCCGAGTCCGCAGGGGCAAGATGCTTCATTTAAGGTCCTGGCAGGTGGATTTGCAGGCGTCACACCTGGAGTGACAACTAAGGTCACTTTACCTCACACGTCGAGGCATGTTGAGACACCTTCACAACAACCAAGTCAGTTCACGATATCCCAGTCTCGACCTTGGACTCCTCCGAATGCCCAACCACCCCTAACAGCGGCTCTGACCTCACTGTCGTTTTCGCTCTCGGAGTCGGAGTTCTCTGCAGATGGAGGTTTTGAAACTGGAATCCAAGACACTTACGAGACCCAGCCGCTTTCCAAGGAGAGCTTTATCTACCTTGGTGAACCCACCCAAAGCCAGTCCTTGGACACTCAACAGTCTTTACGAAATAGCCGAGTCCAAAGCAAGAGCGGAAATGTGGTAGTGTTGGAGGAGAGAAGTTTCACCTGCCCAGATGTTTCTTGTTTCCCGGGAGTCCACTGTGACATTAAAGAGGATGGGAAAATCGGATGTGGACGGTGTCCTTTGGGGTACACTGGAGATGGACGAATGTGCAGAGGTAACTTTAGTTATCCAAAGATACATTTTTACCAATAGTGGTCCACATTGCAGTTTATTCTGGTCAATACCCACACACCACACAGTTTTGTTTCAACTAGAGGTCTTCACGGGATTTGAAAGCCCGAGGTCCGACCCAAGACAAGAGCCGGTTCGAGTTTAAAAGCTTAAAATGTGCCTCGGACGAAGGTCGGTATAATATTAGTGCCATCAGGTCTTGGGCAATTTAAAAGGAATATGTTTTTGCCAAACAGACCAGAGAAGACCCGAACTATCTCGCTCGTGTGCATCGAGTCCTTTTCCGCTTGTGACATCGTGTGGCTGGCGGTAGGTTTCATTGAGCCAGACCTGTCCATCAATTTTGAACACACATTTAAGCGGTTACCTTGGTGTCATCATCAGATAACGAGTGAAAATAAATGGAAATGTGTGCCAAATTGGTTGTGAGGCCACACACATCAGTGCCATTTACATTCAGGTTCACTTTTCTTTAAAAAAAAAAACACGTTTTAGGCATGTCGGGTTTGGGACAAAAGTGATTCAGGTCATTTCCGGTCAGACACATTTCTTTGGACCTGAGAAGACCTCTAGTTTCAACATGCTACATTTAGGGGCAGGTCTATCAGAAATATAACAAGCCAGCTGACACTAAAACAAAGTATGCACCATGTTGAGTTAGATTAGATTTGTGTAAATATATGTTTATGTTTACATTCATGCATTTACAGGCACTATTATCCAAATTGACCTATAAGGGATTGTTCACCCAAAAATAAACAACAAAGTAAGATATTTTGAAGAATGTTTGTAACAAAAACAGTTCTGGGGCACCATTGACTTCCATAGTATTATTTTTCCTACAATGAAAGACAATGGTGCCTCAGATCTGCTTGGTTACTAATATTTTTCAAAATATCAGAACAAAGACATTTGGTTTGGGACAACACAAGGGTGAGTAAATTATGACAGAATTTTCACCTTTAAAGGGACAGTCCACCCCAAAACACTCATGTTTTTACAAACCTGTATAACTGTCTTTTTTATGAACACAAAGTAAGATATTTTGAAGAATGTTTGTAACAAAAACAGTTCTGGGGCACCATTGACTTCCATAGTATAATTTTTCCTACAATGAAAGACAATGGTGCCTCAGATCTGCTTGGTTACTAATATTTTTCAAAATATCAGAACAAAGACATTTGGTTTGGGACAACACGAGGGTAGTAAATAATGACAGAATTTTCACCTTTAAAGGGACAGTCCACCCCAAAACACTCATGTTTTTACAAACCTGTATAAATGTCTTTTTATGAACATGAAGGAAGATATTTTGAAGAATGTTTGTAACAAAAACAGTTCTGGGGCACCATTGACTTCCATAGTATTATTTTTCCTACAATGAAAGACAATGGTGCCTCAGATCTGCTTGGTTACTAATATTTTTCAAAATATCAGAACAAAGACATTTGGTTTGGGACAACACGAGGGTGAGTAAATAATGACAGAATTTTCACCTTTAAAGGGACAGTCCACCCCAAAACACTCATGTTTTTACAAACCTGTGTAAATGTATTTTTTATGAACATGAAGGAAGATATTTTGAAGAATGTTTGTAACAAAAACAGTTCTGGGGCACCATTGACTTCCATAGTATTATTTTTCCTACAATGAAAGACAATGGTGCCCCAGATCTGCTTGGTTACTAATATTTTTCAAAATATCAGAACAAAGACATTTGGTTTGGGACAACATGAGGGTGAGTAAATAATGACAGAATTTTCACCTTTAAAGGGACAGTCCACCCCAAAACACTCATGTTTTTACAAACCTGTATAAATGTATTTTTTATGAACATGAAGGAAGATATTTTGAAGAATGTTTGTAACAAAAACAGTTCTGGGGCACCATTGACTTCCATAGTATAATTTTTCCTACAATGAAAGACAATGGTGCCTCAGATCTGCTTGGTTACTAATATTTTTCAAAATATCAGAACAAAGACATTTGGTTTGGGACAACACGAGGGTGAGTAAATAATGACAGAATTTTCACCTTTAAAGGGACAGTCCACCCCAAAACACTCATGTTTTTACAAACCTGTATAAATGTCTTTTTATGAACATGAAGGAAGATATTTTGAAGAATGTTTGTAACAAAAACAGTTCTGGGGCACCATTGACTTCCATAGTATTATTTTTCCCACAATGAAAGACAATGGTGCCTCAGATCTGCTTGGTTACTAATATTTTTCAAAATATCAGAACAAAGACATTTGGTTTGGGACAACACGAGGGTGAGTAAATAATGACAGAATTTTCACCTTTAAAGGGACAGTCCACCCCAAAACACTCATGTTTTTACAAACCTGTATAACTGTCTTTTTTATGAATACAAAGGAAGATATTTTGAATAATGTTTGTAACAAAAACAGTTCTGGGGCACCATTTACTTCTATAGGATTATTTATCCTACAATAAATGAAAATTGTGCCCCAGATCTGCTTGGTTACTATTTTTTTTAAATATCAGAACAAAGACATTTATACAGGTTTCGCCATCATTTTCTCACTCTCATGTTAATACAAACCTGTATAAATGTCTTTTTATGAACACGAAGGAAAATATTTTGAAGAATGTTTGTAACAAAAACAGGTCAGGGGCACCATTGAACTCCATAGTATTATTTTTCCTATACAATTAAAGACAATGGCGCCTCAGATCTGCTTGGTTACTAATATTTTTCAAAATATCAGAACAAGGACATTTATACAGGTTTGGGACCACATGTGGGTGAGGAAATAATGACAGAATTTTCACCTTTAAAGGGACAGTCTACCCAAAAACACTCTCATGTTATTACAACCCTGTATAAATGTCTTTTTTATGGACATAAAGGAAGATATTTTGAAGAATGTTTGTAACAAAAACAGTTCTGGGGCACCATTGACTTCCATAGTATTATTTATCCTACTATGGAATACAATGGTGCCTCAGATCTGCTTGGTTACTAATATTTTTCAAAATATCAGAACAAAGACTTTTATAAGGATTTTCACCTTTAAAGGGATAGTTCACACAAAAAATAAAAAAATTTCATCATTTTTTCACTCTCATGTTATTACAAACCTGTAAAAAATTATTTTTTATAAACATGAAGGAAGATATTTAATTTTTTTGTAAACATATAATTATTTTTTTCTACTATGGAAGACAATGGTGCCCAAGATCTGCTTGGTTACTAATATTTTTGAAATATCAGAACAAAGACATTTATACAGGTTTGGGACCACATGTGGGTGAGTAAATAATGACAGAATTTTAACCTTTAAAGGTATAGTTCACCCCAAAATGAGATTTTGCCATAATTTTCTCACTCTCATGTTATTACAAACCTTGTATAAATGTCTTTTTATAAACATGAAGGAAGATATTGAAGATTTTTTTGTAACAAAAACAGATCTGGGGCACCATTGACTTCCATAGTAGTATTTTTCCTACAAAAAGAAAGACAATGGTGCCCCAGATCTACTTGGTTACTAAAAATTTTCAACATACCAGAACAAAGACATTTATACAGGTTTTGGACAACATGCGGGTGAGTAAGTAATAACAGAATTTTTACCTTTAAAGGGGTTGTTTCACCCCAAAATGAAATTTTGCCATCATTTTCTCACTCTCATGTTATTACAAACCTGTACAAATTTATTTTTTTATGAACATGAATGAAGATATTAAAGATTTTTTGTAACAAAAACAGATCTGGGGCACCATTGACTTCCATAGTATTATTTTTCCTACAAAGAAAGACAATGGTGCCCCAGATCTACTTGGTTACTAATATTTTTCAACATATCGGAACAAAGACATTTATACAGGTTTTGGACAACATGCGGGTGAGTAAATAATGACAGAATTTTCACCTTTAAAGGTATAGTTCACCCCAAAATGAAATTTTGCCATAATTTTCTCACTCTCATGTTATTACAAACCTTGTATAAATGTCTTTTTTTATAAACATGAAGGAAGATATTGAAGATGTTTTTGTAACAAAAACAGTTCTGGGGCACCATTGACTTCCATAGTATTATTTTTCCTACTCTGAAAGACAATGGTGCCCCAGATCTACTTGGTTACTCATATTTTTTTAAATATCAGAACAAAGACATTTATACAGGTTTGGGACAACATGCGGGTGAGTAAATAATGACAGAATTTTCACCTTTAAAGGTATAGTTCACCCAAAAATGAAATTATGCCCTAATTTTCTCACTCTCATGTTATTTCAAACCTGTAAAAATGTATTTATTTATGAACATGAATGAAGATATTGAAGATGTTTTTGTAACAAAAACAGATCTGGGGCACCATTGACTTCCATAGTATTATTTTTTCCTACTATGAAAGACAATGGTTCTGCAGAACAAAGACCATTTATACAGGTTTGGGACAACATGAGTGTTAGTAAATAATTCACCTTTAAAGGGATAGATATGAAATTTAATTATTATTACAAATCTGTATAAATGTCTTTTTTCTGATGAACATGAAGGAAGATATTTTGAAGAATGTTTGTAACAATATATAATTATGAGCCCCATTTACTTCCATAGTAGAAAAAACAAAGACATTTAACAAGTTTGTAACAACATAAGGGTGAGTAAATTATGAGACAATTTTCATTTTTGGGTGAACTATCCCTTTAAATATCAGTATGTGAACCCATGACCTTTGCATTGCTAATGCAGTGCTCTTCCAATTAATAATAAAAAATTATGACTGTTCAATAAATAACAATTCCCTGAATTCATGAACTTATTAAAACTATAGATAGAAGAACCTTTAGAAATATGTTTGTCATTCCAATCCCATTATTCTGCATTAACATAAGTTCAGTCTACGATATTTACTCAACAAAATAATTGCACAGGTATTTTTTCAGACATTTTTTTCAATATAGGCATGGGGTAAACATGTCACAGGTGTCCACACAGAGCTCTAAAAGCAGATGTCAGGAAACACAACATTGTCTTTAATCAGTTACCCAACTTTATACTTACAGAAAATTATAGGATCAATCTTAAACCTCTTGTGCACTTTTAAGCAGTTG
Source organism: Paramisgurnus dabryanus (assembly GCF_030506205.2). Classification (NCBI taxonomy): domain Eukaryota; kingdom Metazoa; phylum Chordata; class Actinopteri; order Cypriniformes; family Cobitidae; genus Paramisgurnus; species Paramisgurnus dabryanus. Next base: position 9,751,570 of record NC_133360.1, on the reverse strand, counting down.
CATTAGTTGCAAAAAGTACATGCATTCATTGACACATCCTGTGCTCCAGGCTGCACGAAAAGGTAAAATATGTTTGCGTGCCAATGCATGTTGTGAAGTTATTGGTGTTTGTTTGCTCTTTTTTGCATCCTCAGCTGTATGCAGGCATGCGTGCGGTAGACACATGGAGTGTGCGGCCCCCAACACGTGCCGCTGCAAGAAAGGATATAGCGGCCCTAACTGTGACACAGGTTATAAATGTTTTACATTTTTGTCATCCAAAGCAATTTAAAGTGCATTCAAGCAATACATTTTATCAGCATGTGTGCTCCCTGGAAATCAAACACATCACTTCATAAGTAGCATTTATGACTATTATCACCATAATTTTGAACCCAGGCACTGAATAATGTCATTCTTTGTAGCTATCTGCAGTCCTGCTTGTGTGAACGGAGGTAAATGCATTGCTCCAGATGTGTGTGAATGTGAGCCAGGTTACCACGGAGAGACCTGCGAAAGCGGTAAGTGTGCATTTACTTAGCTATACCTTTCGGACAAATTTGGCCTTCGCAGTAAACAAAACCTTCATTTGGTGACTAACATTAATAAACTAACATGAATTTACTTATGGTAATGAATTTTGTTGTATATTAAAATCTTCAAATGCATTTAAGAAACAAAAGTTTTCCTGCAAATATTTATAAAGCTATACCTGGCAAGCCCTGTTCTCATCTTCAGGAAATGCAAATGCGCTATTAATATTTAATATGAAATTGTATTTCATGTCTGTTGCGTTATACGCTAATAATCTACACAGCCTTGATGATATATGACTGTATTTTGTGTGCATTTGGTCGTACGAATACTCCCGCAGCTCTCTGCAGTACGCCCTGCTTGCACGGAGGCACCTGTGTGGGTCGAGACACCTGCTCGTGTCCCTATGGCTTCGTCGGGGCCAGATGTGAAACCAGTGAGTTCCAATAAATCACCTCTGTTTGGTTTGGTGTGTATGTTAAACGTGGGCTCTTGCGCCCCCGGTGGTCACATAAGGTATTACATGTGTTTGAATTTGTTTTACGCAGTGGTGTGCAACCGTCACTGTCAAAACGGAGGGAAGTGCACATCGCCGGATGAATGCGAGTGTGTGGCGGGGTGGACGGGACCGTCGTGCGAGACAGGTTGGTGTGTGTGTGTAGTTGGCTCCCATTGGGACCAATCGCTTCTCACTATATCCACGGTGTGTGTGAGCTGTTTCCTGGTGGCATTTAGCTGATGTAGAACCCCTGTCTTTCCATTTTTCATTCTGTCCTGGCAGCTCATAAAAACACCAACCATTATTTCAACCTCATGACAAATTCCTTGTAGGCACCTGCGAAGACCTTTTCTGGCCATTTGAACCAAAAACATCAATGTTAAGAGAATAGTTTACTCAGAAATGAATTATTTACTAACCTTCATGTCTTTTCTGGACCAGGCTTATCCTAGTCACAGACTAAAATGCATGTTTGAGCTTTCTTAATTTAAAAACCTCTTCCATTGACATATTTTAACATATATCAGTGCCATTGTTTCATCTCAAGATGCACACCAGTATTGTTTTTTTGTAGTACTGTGTTAACCTAAATCCTGCCAGGGAAACTGCCCCTATATGTTCAAATAGGTATGCCGTTATTTTTGTGGGACAAGAAAAAATTGTCTTTTCTATAAAATGACAAAATTTGGAAAACAAAAGAAATCTGTTCTTCTTCAACAAATTTAAAGCCATAAAAAAGTAATGTTTATTCACTACATTAGACCAAATGCTTATTAAAGGGTCAGTGACAAAAACGGTTTGGCAAGATGAGAAATTCAAAACTCTTTAAAAAACTTGTTGTCAAAGCACTCATCAGATTTATTTTAATGCACATAGTGTATTTATGTTAATTTTATGCAATAAAAATTACATTTGCACCATTTTTATAAGTGTTAAGACTGAATGGCCCTGAAAATGTCAAATGGTGTAACGGCCCATTGCGCCAAAGAATGAGAAATATAAAATATTTTATCCACCTTGATGGCATGCAAGCGTAAAAAAAAACATGATGTAATGATGTAAAAATTTATTTAAAAAATCATATTACACTAAACTAGATGATTTTATCTTATTCCACATTTTTATGAATATATTTATACTTTCCTTTAAAAAAAATACTAGTTACACCAATTGACACCGGTTACACCACATTTTTGCAATTATCCCCCAAATATTCTTTCAAAATGAAATAAAACCAGAAATTTTAGACTTGGTCCTCAAAAAAGAGAATGTATGCAAGTAAACTCTTTTACATTTAATTAAACCATACGGACACAAAATAATTAACGTCACGTCATTGGACCTGAAAGGACCTGAAAATGTCAAATGGTGTAACCGCCAATTGCGCCAAAGAATTTGACAAATTATGTAAAAATGTATGTAAAAAAATTATATTACACTAAACTAGATGATTTTATTTTATTCCACATTTTTTATGAATATATTTATATTTTCATTTAAAAAAATACTGATTATACCAATTGCCACAGACCGGTTACACCACAATTTTTGCAATTTTCCCCAAAATATTCTTTTAAAATGAAATACAACCAGAAATTTTAAACTTGGTCCTCAAAAAAGAGAATCTCTGCAAGTAATCTGCAAATTTATTTGGAATTTTAACCCTTTTACATTTAATTGAACCATGGACACAAAAAAAATAAAGTTCGCATCATTGGACCTGAAAATGTCAAATGGTGTAACCGCCAATTGCACCAAAGAATAAAAAATATTAAATATTTTATCCACCTTGATAGCATGTAAGCATAAAAAAGTAAATATCATTTTATTAGTTATTTCTAAATGTAAATTTGAATGCGTTTTTTATATTTGTCCTGACATATGCTGAAATCAGCTCTGTTTTCTAAATAATGTTTGACAAATGATGTAAAAATGTATTTAAAAAATCATATTACACTAAACTAGATGATTATATTTTATTCCACATTTTTTATGAATATATTTATATTTTCACTTAAAAAAAACCACATTGACATTTTTGCAATTACCCCCCAAATTTTCTTTCAAAATGAAATAAAAACATACATTTTAGACTTGGTCCTCAAAAAAGAGAATGTATGCAAGTAATCTGAAAATTTATTTTGAAATTATAACACTTTTACATTTTATTGAACCATACGGACCCAAATAATAAACGTCACATCATTGGACCTGAAAATGTCAAATGGTGTAACCGCCAATTGCACCAAAGAATGAGAAATATTAAATATTTTATCCACCTTGATGACATGTAAGCATAAAAAAAAATTGTAAAAATCATTTATTAGTTATTTCTAAATGTACATTTGAATGCGTCTTTTATATGTGTCCTGACATATGCTGAAATCAGCTCTGTTTTCTAAATAATCTTTGACAAATGATGTAAAAATGTATTTAAAAAAAATCATATTACACTAAACTAGATGATTATATTTTATTCCACATTTTTTATGAATATATTTATATTTTCACTTTAAAAAAAAAAAATAGTTACACCAACTGACACTTACCAGTTACACCACATTGACATTTTTGCAATTACCCCCAAATATTCTTTCAAAATGAAATAATACCAGAAATGTTATACTTGGTCCTCAAAAAAGAAAAGGTATGCAATTAATCTGCAAATTTATTTTGAAATTTTAACCCTTTTACATTTAATTGAACCATACGGACACAAAATAACGTCACGTCATTGACCCATAAACCATTTATCATTGAATTTTCAACATATTGTACAGTATTGTGATTTAATATAAATATACAACATGTAACATTGTTTAAAAAGCTGACCATAACTTTCTATTTTTGTCAAAATTATGGTTTCTGCACAAAAAATGGCCCAAAGTTGTCACTGGGGCGATACCCCATCAAACAGTACACCTTTGCATCTAAAGAGTTCATATAAGTACCTCAGAGGTACCTATTGGTACCAAATGTATACATACTGTTACCTAAATGGTACATATTAGGACTTCTTAAAAGGGTACCATTTTTTACCATATTTTCTGACAGTGAGGCAATGAAGATCTTAATCGCAGTAAAGCAGATCATGACTTTACTTTGGTTACAAACCGCAACAGCTGTGATCCTAAAACATCTTGGCTGTCTGCCTTTAACCACTTGATCGTAAGTCATGTCCTTATGGTTGCATTAATGTATCTCCAGCATTGTGTGACCCCGTGTGTCTCAACGGCGGGACCTGCGTTCGCCCGAATTCCTGCGCATGCCTGAACGGCTTTTACGGGTCTCGGTGTCAAAACGGTAAGAGCATTTCTTTTCTTTTTTTTACGATTTTTCGTGAAGTATCAGTGTCTTAAAAGCTTAAATGATCGAAATCAACAAATCTACAAAACTTTTAGTTTCTATTGATGCTTTGTAGCCTCATAGGCTGGAGCCAAGGGCGTCTGATGTGTATTTATTGATTTCTCTATATTAGAAACGCCATGATCTCACAACAGTCGCCTTGTAAATGTTTCGCTGTTTCAAGTTTGTGCGAAATGCAAGGAGCTTTTAGAGCCGCCTTGTGTCAGATTTGCAATTGTTTGCTGTTCAACGTCTCCAACATGGGCCTGATTTTCATTCAGATGTTGATCTCATTTCTCGCTTACCTTCCCAGCTGTGTGCACGCCACCCTGCAAAAACGGCGCCCACTGTATACGCAACAACATCTGCTCGTGTGTGGATGGATATTCAGGCCCACGCTGTGAAAAAAGTATGTGCCACAAATACACATGTAGGCTACTCCTCAACCTGTTATCAATCATCTTCCTGTCTTGCAAGCGCCGTATAGTTACATGCACATGTCTCTGTTTGATGACAATAACCGATAGCTTTGTAGTAACGCCCCATGTGAACACATGACATGATGGAAAGAGAGATAGTCGGCTGATGATGGTTACTGTGGAGTAGTAAAGCTCTACGGACTCGTATCACACATCAGCTGAGACATTTGAAATATCGCCTGTCGGAGCATAAAAGATAAAGACAGATCTGAGAACAGTTAGGCTTTAACCCATTAACTCATGAGCCATATAAAATAATATAAAGTTAGATATAAAATACAAAAAAAATATATTTAATATGCCTAAACAGTAAATAGCCTCACTGTTATTATTTTCCCCCTGTTTTCTTTCTATATTAAAACATTTTATATAGTTAAAACATATACAAATTTTTTTTATATATATTTTTATTTATTTATATACATACATATAATATAATATATAAATAAATATGCATTATATTATATTATATACATAGGTATAAATAAATAAATATGTATTACATTATATTATATTATATACATACATATTAATAAATAAATATGTATTATATGATGATATATACATGCATGTAATATAACACATAAATAAATAAATATGTATTATTTTATATACATACATATCATTTAATATATAAATAAATATGTATTATATTATATACATACATACATAGAATTTAATATATAAATAAATATGTATTATATTATATTATATAAATATTTATTTCTTTATTTATATATTATATATATATGTATATAATATAATATAATACATATTTATTTCTTTATTTATATATTATATTATATATATGTATTATATTATATTATATTATATACATACATATAAATAAATCTGCATTGTATTATATTATATACATGCATATAATATAATATATAAATGAATATGTATTACATTATATTATATTATATACATACATATTAATAAATAAAGAAATAAATATGTATTATATTATATTATATACATGCATGTAATATAATAAATAAATAAATAAATATGTATTATATTATATTAAATTATATTATATACATACATATCATTTAATATATAAATAAATATGTATTATATTATATACATACATATAATTTAATATATAAATAAATATGTATTATATTATATACAAACATATAATTTAATATATAAATAAATATGTATTATATTATGTATTAATGTATGTATTATATTGTATTATATTATATACATGCATATAATATAATATATAAATAAATATGTATTGTTATGTTATGTATATAAATTTATTATGAATTAGATTCCATTTACGTAAAAATATATGTATAAATGTGACCCTGCCATTGAAAACCCAGTTAAAGTCATTTTTCATGATTGCTGTTTTCTACATAAAGTCATCTTACATAATGTAAAGGAAAAGGAAATTGTGCAAAAATATAACTTTTATATATTTAATATTGAGTATTGAGTAAGGTCATGTCAAAGATTGAAATCAATGACTTTAATCAAAGTTTGATGCTCTTAACCTCATTATTTGATTATGAGACTTTAGCCTGAATTTCACAGACAGGGTCACACATACTTAACTTGTAAAAAAAGCCTAATTACAAAATTATTTATTTCCAATTATTTTATCCTCCCAGCACAAGTTAATTTCAATGTCCCACATTTACATTTCTTCACAGGTGTGTGTGAGCCAGCGTGTATGAATGGAGGAAGATGTGTCGCCCCAGACATCTGCAACTGCGCGTCAGGATGGAGGGGGAGGAGGTGCGATAAACGTAAGCGCCAACCTTATATAATCCATCACAATGCAAACCTTCATCTTCTCATGTAAACTGACTTTAAAATGTGTATAATGCTAGAGTTTACACATGGGACCAGTAGCTATATGTGGCATCAAGTGACTTCCCCTATCACCCTGACCCCAAGCACACATCCGTTTTCTACATACTTTCACCCTCGGACAAGTGCAATGCCCAAAATTGAGATTTGTTTTGTGTGTGTTCCAGCTGTGTGTCTGCAGAAGTGTTTAAACGGAGGTGAATGTGTCGGGACAAACACATGTCACTGCAGCCCCGGCTGGAGAGGAAGTCTCTGCCAAATCCGTAAGTGACTCCGCCCACCGCCACACTCGACGGAAATCCAATGCTTTCACCACAACCACAGCACGGCGAACCTCAAACCTCAGAGGAAGTCTGATTCACTAACTCAGTCAAAGAATCTAAATTGCATCTCTCTGTAGCGCCTGTTACTGATAAGCTTTGATAAGAAACAGCAAAGGTTCGGTGTTTGTCAGGGGAGAAAGAAAAATTCACCGTTACTGCTGCTTACAGTAAAGTGCACTGGCTGATCAGTCTAATATGGGTTTTTCTCGAACCCGAGTTATTAAAGAAACAGTGTACCCAAAAATAAAATTGGCTTCAATGTCAAAATCAATGTCATTAATCGTACAAATCAGATTATATTCGTATTAATCTCAATGTTATTATTTTTTTCCATTCACTCAACTTTGGTTACATTAGGAGAAAAATAATTGAAGAAAATTACAATAAGGTTTCAATTAGAATTTTTTTTTCTATTAGTATTATATCTATTATTAATTTAGCTATTTTCTTGCTATTATTCGTGATTGTGAAACATTCTTGAGCTCTGGAAAGGCGCTATATAAATTAAATATAAATCATATTATTATAAAAAATAACATTTCATTTATTATTATTCTACTTTATTTATTATTTATATATTTTATTGTTATTTAAAAAAATCATTAAAATAGCATCAGGGTTCCCACACCTTAGTTAACTTCAAATTCAAGAACCTTTCAAGGACTTTCCAGGTCCAATACCCTCAAATTCAAGGACTAACTGTGGGTGTCACATTTAAAGTCAGAGCAAGGTTACATCGTGTTACCTTTTAAGATACATTGTTACAGTTCCCTTTCAAGGGAACTCACGCTGCGTCACTGCTGTGACACTTTGGGGACACTCCAGGGGTAAGTGCGTCTGAATGTGTATATCAAATTCAACCAATGGTGAGGCTTGACGACAAAGACAGGGTGATTCGGGAGTCAGGAAGTATATCGCTATCTGAAATATTGCCAAAGACGGTTTCACAGGGACGCAGGAGTATGGCAAGAGAGACGCAGCGTCTCGTTCCCTTCTCAGGGAACAAGAGTTACATACGTAACCAGAGACATTTTCATTTGTCAAACACAACTATGCAAAAAAAGCATTTTGGTATGGATCAACATTCGCATACAGAAGATATAAGCATTTAAAGCGAAAAGTTTAGCACGTGTGGTTAAAAAGTTTAGAATTTTTATGAAATTATCCTACACTACACAGGGAATAATATGGATTTTTTCCAGAAAACTTCTTGCATAAAATAGATTCAAGCACTTTCAATGTATGTTTATTTTCAAAAACTTTCCAGAGCCTTGAATTTTTTCCCCAGATTCACAAACTTTCAAGGATTTCAAGGACCCGTGGGAACCCTGTAGCATGCACTGAGGCGAATGGTTTCTGTTTTGTTTACTAATGCGTTATGTTTCCTAGCTATCTGTGAGCAGAGGTGTCTGTATGGAAGTCGATGTGTCCGACCCAACGTGTGCGCATGCAGAGCCGGATACTTGGGATCTTTGTGCTCTAGAAAGGTAAAAACAACCACTCTGGTATTTCCAAACTTTATTACACACATTTTAAAATACGTTAATCGTAGCCTCAAGTTTTGCAGGTGATGCCGCAGTGACCTTATAAAATTCACCGCTAGATGCTGCAACGTATAAAATTTAAATAGCTCTGCATTGAAGCCAGACATTGTATCAGCATTCTGCATGAATATACTCATAAAGCAATAGCCTGAAGAACAGGAAAAGTATTCAACTATGTTTCAGAAAGATTTAAGAAGATCTTTTTTGCGTTTGCTCCCATAATTTAGATAGAAAAGTTGAATCAAACTACACGGAGTGGCGTTTCGACATTACTTACGGCGCATTCAAACGGGGCGTCAGCGTTAATCGTTCCCATTTACTTTTAATGGGTGATGTCATGCGTTGCCGAACTGAATTGTGGATCCATCGGCGCCGCGTTAGTGCCGTTGCTCGCGGCAGAAGTTCAACATTTCTCAACTTTTCAAGCGGCAACGCGTGCGTCAGCCAATCAGATCACCTTATGCAAATAACCTAGGCAGAGTCAGCCAATTATGTTTATGGAAGAACAGAGCATGTGTAGCGGCCACTGTGATTGGCTGTTGGCCACGCTTCAGACAAGCCTTCCGTTAAGCGTTAACGCTGACGCCCCATGTGAATGCGGCGTTAGTGCTACACCGAGTTTTTTGGGGTTTACAAAGGATGAACCCTAACCTAATGAGTTGAAATTTATCCTACGCTGAGTTGTTTTAACCCACTGTTGCATCAAAAATATATATTATCTGGGTTAGTTTAACCCGTTGGCTGGGTTGGTCCCATTTTGACCCAGAGCTGGGTTGAATTTTTTATTTATTTTTGTGTATGAGGTCAGCAGGTTAAAAGGTTAAAAAACACAACCCAAAAATAAATAAAATTCACTATTTTTGTATTTTATTACAGCTACCTGTCCAGAAAGGATGAGGAATCGATGTGAAAAATCTGAGGACACTGGGCTCGAATTTTACTACTTATTAACCTGACAGGGTTACAATATCTGTTACAATTTGTAAATATCATATATGAAGACATTAATTTATGTATATGGTATAATATAATGTTTTTTTTGTACTTTTTAAACTTTATTAAATATGTGAAAACAATGCGGGACAAAATAAATGGTTGTGTATTTTAATTCATGTTCTTGCCAGTTTATGATTATTTTTATTTTTTATGATAATTTTTTGTTTATTTATAAGCAACATTTGATTAGCCAACATTATAGTAGCCAATGAAGTCATTTTAGGGCGGGGCGAACCATTTGTTTGACCAATCAAACATGCGGGCAGACATCAAGAAAACCTGTTTTAAAATCATTTTAATGCAGTGTTTCTTTAAGGGCATCAATGACCTACACTATAAAAAAGTTGGTTCAACTTTAAAAAGCCTAAAAAAAAATTATTAATTATTATAATTTATAATAACAACTTTTACGCAACCTTTTTAGTCAACTTATATTTTTAATTTGAATAAACTCAAAATTATAAGGCAAACAGGTAACTTTTTTTATTGAACCAACATAAAATTGCAGATTTGATCTTTGTACACTTTAATATTTTCATCTAAAAATTGAATCTTTATAAACAGTAATCTTTTTCACATTTAAGGACAGATCTTCCTTATTCAACCCAAGCTGCTGACAATTTGCCATCCTCTGCTATCTTCCCCCCAACTATGTGATTTGAAACTCCGCCACACTTTATTTCTCTCAGGACGTCCCCTTTTATGTGACTGGAATGTGTTTAAAACCCGTAAACACGGTGTTTGTGTCACACCTCACGGAGCTTGCGGCGGCTGCAGTTTTGTCGCCGATCGGCTGGCAAATATAAACAGACATCTTTGTGACAACACAAACAAGCGTATCTGCTAATTAACGGACATTGACGGCGGCCATTAATGAGTCAGCTGCAGATAGACTCGTTCATGCATAGCTAACAACCCAGCTGTTCGTATACGATTACCTGAGATACGCTAAAATAAAGAGACCGGGACAATAAACAAGCTCGCTGTTGTTTAACACAGAGGACAAACAATTCACGTTTGGTAGATTTTTGTTTTGAAAGGGTTGAAAGGAAGCCAATCAGAGTTTAATTTATAGGTTATATGAGTTTCTTGTTTGTTTGGATGTTTATTTTGTAACCTGTATAATCATTTATGTGCATTATTTTAAAGAGATTTAAAAAATTACTCACCCTCATGTTGTTATAACCAGGTTTTTGTTATCTTTGTTAATACAAAGAAGATATTTAAATAAAAAATTTTTTATACTATGAAAGTCACTGAGTGCATTTACATGCACAGAATAAGCAGATAACTATCAAAAATCTACTTATTCTAGAAACATGTTTTCATGCGTTTACATGCAATCAATAAACCAGCTTTGCAGAAAACTGCTTTTACATTTATCAGGTTTCTCGCAGGCACCTTTCTCAGTGACGTCACCGCCTATAGTTAATATATTCACTCAAAAAGCTGATGGGAAATCTGTCTTAAGCTATACGCGTACGTATAATGTACGTTGACATGACATCGCACGGTCATTTTATTTGGCATAATCGGTGTAAGACTGTGCATGTAAGCGTACTTAATGAGTTACAGGTTTAAAACAACATGAAGGTGAGTAAATGATGACACTTTCTTTATTGAACTATAACTTTAAATCAGAATTTTGAACAGCCAAATTTGCAGAGGTGTAAAGTACTCAAATATGTTTCCTTTACAGAAGTACCTTTTTTTAAGTATCTGTACTTTATAAGGGGGTTCTAGCTGATTCAAGCTGATAGAAGAGCAACATTGATAGAAATAACCACTTGTTAAAACCGAGGTATGCAGCAAAGCATTTGTGAAGCCACAACACGCACAACCTTGAAGCGGATGGGCTGCCACTCAAAGCTACAACACTCATCTCCACTACAAATAGGAAAAAGAGGCTACAATTTGCATAAACTCACCAAAATTGGACAGTTGAAAACTGGAAAAATGTTGCCTGGTCTGATGAGTCTCGATTTCTGTTAAGACATTCAGATGGTAGAGTCAGAATTTGGCGTAAACAGAATGAGAACATGAATCCAAACATGAAAGCCATGTTACCACTGTGCAGGCTGGTGGTGGTGGTGTAATGGTGTGGGGAGTGTTTTCTTGGCACACTTAAGGCCCCTTAGTGCCAATTGGGCATCGTTTAAATGCCATGGCCAACCTGAGCATTGTTTCTGACCATGTCCATCCCTTTATGACCACCATGTACACATCCTCTGATGGCTACTTCCAGCAGGATAATGCACCATGTCACAAAGCTCATCATTTCAAATTGTTTTCTTGAACATGACAATGAGTTCACTGTACTAAAATGGCCCCCACAGTCACCAGATCTCAACCCAATAGAGCATCTTTGGGATGTGGTGGAACGGGAGCTTCGTGCCCTGGATGTGTATCCCACAAATCTCCATCAACTACAAGATGCTATCCTATCAATATGGGCCAACATTTTTAAAGAATGCTTTCAGCACCTTATTGAATCAATGCCACGTAGAATTCTGAAGGCGAAAGGGGGTCAAACACAGTATTAGTATGGTGTTCCTAATAATCCTTTAGGTGAGTGTATATCAGAATATCCAACCCTTAAACTTTTAGATATGAAGTCAGACTAAGATTTCTTTAAAAATCCCTTCACTTTTACTTACGCAACAAGTTCACGACTTTAAGCAACTTACAAACGCATCTGTCTGCGTGAATGCTTGTGTTTCAAAAAAGAGGCGTAGTTTCCTGTCTCGCACCTCCTGCTAAGACGATATGGCAAAGGGTTTCGTCATCTCACTGTCAGACTCGGTATGTATCTTTTCACCACAGGTGGTGTGAAACTCCACAGAGCCAGAATCTGAAAACTGTGATTATAGGAAACAAGGAAACCTGGATTACTTCAGACTCCATCGACTTTAGTTAAATACTGACTTGGGACTTCAGCCATAGAGTTACAGTATTTCATTTTAAGATTAATCGACAGAGCAAGATGAGATGCGACACACAATCTTTCTTTGTATCTTGTATACCTGTCTTATATAAATGTGACCTTAGGTACAGAATTTATAGTCTTATTGTTTAAGCATCCAATCGCACATTATTATAAAGGCAATAACAATATTAATTTATTTTAAGAGCAGCCAATATGAAAGTTGTCAATGTGTAAACAAAAAGTTTCTCAGTCATATTTGAATATCGACAAACACACACATGTGACTGCACAGCTGGTAAATTTAACATTAACGCAATAGACGCAATGTTGCCTCTCCTGGCTTATTGCTTTAACAAACAAATGTAATAGACACTACATAGCTTGGATGAAACTACGTTATGCAATATGGTGATATTACGTTAATCATCAGAGATATGTCAAGATTTCTTTTAGCATACGCCACATAAATTTGAGTTCTTCTTCATCTGTGTTGTTATTTAACACATGTTCGGATGTGTTAACCACGGTGAGGAGACCGCTGACAGCTTTCTAGCATCTTTTTGTCAAGCCGTGATTTACACCCAACGTGTTATAATGAGACCTCCTGGGATTCGTCCAGTTAATGCTAAAAAATGCATTTGAAATAAATGTTTAGCTTGTTTAGAGTTCATGTTAGAGGCTTTTAGTTTTACCTGAGCTTTATTAATATTGATTTTTTTTTATAGACAATGATTAATTTGGCAGGTGCTAAAGAAATATATACATGCATGCAAAATGCATCATCTTACTGTATACAGACATTATGTTGCAATAAAAAAGAAAAAAGTTTAGAGAATAAAGTGATATTAGCATTTATAACTAATGCATGACTTTAAAAATAAAATATGTAGAGTTATTTTGGTCGGTTTTGTTGCTTATTAAAAGATGACTTTGCACACTGTCCTTGTGTTTTACAGAAAGTCATGAATAAAAAGTTAAGTAGATAATGGCGTAGGTTTACATTTTCGTAAACTATTTCTTATAAACTTCAGGCACTTTATAATCCACACAGCAAATTGATATTAAAATACATAACTTAACATCAAATATTACTAAGGAAGTGATTGTGATTTGCTGTTTCACAGGGACATGATAAGAAGAGTTTAAGAGACTCATGTACAAATGTATCTGCTTGTAGAATAGAAATCCTACAGTCCATGCAATCTCTGAAGGCCACTGCACTGACAGGAGATTAAAGAAAGAAGAGCGGTTTTCTGGCCATAGCTCAGATCCTTCGAGCGTGATGACTCAGAACAAACCATATCTCCCAGAAACCCATCACTTTTTCCCCTTCATCCGTGAGGTTCAAACATGAAGGTATCTGAAGGAGAGTGGTCCAAGACTGCAGTGTATTTATTTTTCTTTCCTTGTAGAGATTCTCTCTAAAAACTTCTTTCTTGAGAAATCTCGGTTCCCCCTCAGCGCTTCCGGCCCCTCGGCTCCAATTAGATGCCTTTAGTGGTTAGCAAGGGCACTTGGGGTTACTCTCATGAAACCTCTCCAACAGAGTTACGAGAGTGTCTCATCATACAGATATCAGAAGACAGGTGGACAGACAGGTAGATGGATAAATAGACAGCTAGATAGATACACATACACAGACAGACAGATGGATAGACAGACAAACTGACAGATAAACATAGACAGACAGATACACATTAGACAGACAGGAAAGATAGACAAACTTGCAAATAGATAGACAGACAGACAAAGAGAGAAGACAGAGACAGATAGATGGACAGACAAACTGACAGATACACATATACAGACATGATGGACAGACAGACAGACAGATAAACATAGACAGGATGGACAGGCAGACACAGACAGACATGACAGACAGACAGATAGACACTAAAGATGATGGATGGAAGCTGACAGACAGACAGAGACGGATAGATGGACAAACAGACTGACAAACAGATAGAAAGACAGACAGAAAAACAAACCGTTAGATACACATAGACAGACAGGACGAACAGACAGACGGGCAGTCAGACATACAAAGATAGATAGACAGACAGATGGACACAGACGATAAAGATGATGGATGGATGGGTGGATTCTGACAGACAGATACACATAGACAGAAAGATAGACAGACTGGCAAATAGATAGATAGACAGACAGACAGACAGATAGACACAGACAATAAAGACGATGAATGGCTTGATTCTGACAGACAAACAGAACGGATAGATGGACACTGGACAGACAGAAAAACAGACAAATAGATACACATTGACAGACAGGACGAACGGACAGACAGGCAGACAGACAGAGATAGACAAAAAGATAGACAGGTTGACAAATAGATAGAAAAAGACAGACGATAAAGATGATGAATTGATGGATGCTGGCTGACAGACAGACAGACAGACAGATACAGATAGATAGACAGATTGACTGATAAATATAGATAGATAGACAGACATATAGATAGGTAGCTAGACAGACAGATAGATAGACAGACAGATAGACACAGACGATGAAGACGATGGACGGATGGATGCTGACAGACAGAAAGATAGACAGACTGTTAAATAGATAGGAATAGACAGACGATAAAGACGATGAATGGATGGATGCTGGCTGACAGACAAACAGACAGACAGATACAGATAGATAGATAGACAGACTGACTGACAAATAGATAGCTAGACAGACATATAGATAGGTAGCTAGACAGACAGATAGAAAGACAGACAGATAGACACAGACGATAAAGACGATGGACGGATGCTGACAGACAGAAAGATAGACAGACTGTCAAATAGATAGGAATAGACAGACGATAAAGACGATGGATGGATGCTGGCTGGCTGACAGACAGACTGACAAAAAGATAGATAGACACACATATAGATAGCTAGCTAGACAGACAGATAGATACACATACACAGATAGACAGAAGACAGACAGACAAATAGATAGATAGACAGAAAGACAGACAAATAGATAGACAGACACAGATGATAAAGACGATGGATGGATGGATGGATACTGACAGACAGATACACATAGACAGAAAGATAGACAGACTGACAAACAAGAAAGAAAGACAGACAGATAGATACACATAGACAGACAGGACGAACACACAGACAGGCAGACATACAAAGATAGATAGACAGACAGATAGACACAGACGATAAAGATGATGGATAGATGGATGCTGACAGACAGATACACATAGACAGAAAGATAGACAGACTGACAAATAGATAGAAATAGACAAACGAAAAAGACAATGGATGGATGGATGCTGACAGACAGACAGATAGATACACATAGACAGACAGATAGACAGACTGACAAATTGATAGAAATAGACAGATGATAAAGATGATGGATGGATGGATGGATGGATGGATGCTGGCAGACAGACAGAGACGAATAGATGGACAGACAGACTGACAAATAAATAGATAGATAGACAGACATATAGATAGGTAGCTAGACAGAAAGATTCACATACACAGAAAGACAGAAGACAGATAGATAGACAGACAGACAAACAGATAGACACAGATGATAAAGATGATGGATGGATGGATTCTGACAAACAGATTCACATAGACAGAAAGATAGACAGACTGACACATAGATAGATAGACAGACAGAAAAACAGATAGATAGATACAGATAGACAGACAGGATGAACGGATAGACAGGCAGACATACAAAGATAGATAGACAGACAGATGGACACAGACGATAAAGACAATGG